>NC_140028.1:71254466-71523601 GCF_963513975.1 Fringilla coelebs
GGTCACATTGTGTTTACAGCGATGACTTAGGCTTTTTTATGGGCAGAGGTGAAAAATTGTAACAGACACACACATTCCAACCTTTCCAAAACCAAGCAAAAGCAATTCGGGAATGCTAATATAATTTCTTGGCTTTTTCAGCTATGAAGCTTCGTTTTCTTTCTTTTCTCTGTTGTTTTGCCTATAGTTGACTACATTTTTGGTGTGTCTTTTTTTTTCCCCTAATTTTTGTCATTCATTAATTTAAAAGGCCCAGTTGTCATCTCTTGTATTGCTCAATGAAAGACTTTGGTTTTTTTATACCACTGAGAACAAGGACATTTTTATCAGTCCTGCAAGTCACATTACTGTGGAAAAAAGAGATGGGAAGTAGTCAGAGTTTTATAGTTTAACTATAAATTTCAGGAGTAGCACAGCTGGGACCCAGGCAGGAGAGTGTATTTACTTTGAAAATGACACTAGGAGCCCCATGCTACATGCTTAATAGCAGAAGAAGCAGTAAACTATTCATTGCACCCTCTTCAGCTTCTCTATGATTTCCCTTTTGTATTCTCCCTTCCAGGTGGAACAATCCTACTCCTTTCCTTACATTGTTCTTGATTTTAGATTCTAATTTGTTAAAAAGACATTCCTAAAAGAGTGAAATAAATTCTTCATAAATATTATAAGGACTGTAATATTTTGTACAATAAAATACTATACTTCTTCATTCTGGACAGGAAAGCTCACAGGAAAAAGGAAAATGAATTCACATTAGACAAGCTTGCTGTGAACTCTCTGCATCCTGCCCTGTTGCCATTCAGGAGCTGCACAACTCAGGACACCTTCCCCTACACCAACATCTTACTAATAGTCTTCAATCTGTGCCTTCAAGAGAAAGTGCTCCAGATCTTTTACCTCACATCTACACCCGTTGACCCTCAGTCAGAAAACAAAGGCATGCATAATTTGTCATAACTTTAGAGCTGGATGCTTCCATCCTGTACATGATAAAGAACAGAAGACATTGGTAGTCCAGTCCATCCCCCTTGCGTGCAACTTTCCACATAAATACGCTTCAAAATCTGTGTTTTTTCAGTAAAAAAGAGGGAAGTGATATGAACCCAGAAACACTTTTTCAGTATCAGTTGAAGAAATCCAAATTAAAAAAACCTTAAAGGTCTTCAAGCTTGTATGCCATCACTGTAGGTTAGTCAGAGCTGTCCTTAGGTACACTTTCTGGATGTGTCTCTTGGCATTCCTTTGTAAACTGTCTGCTATGTCATGCTGAATGTTGCCTACATAGATCAGTTTACATCTGTGCCACTGATTCTAAATACCATTATTGTGGCAGACTTGAATAGAAGACCAAACTAACTTTCTTTATTCAAGACATTTTATTTCAGATTAAATAAAATATTATGTATTAGAAAAAATGAATAGTGTGTATATATATATATATATCTGAAAATTACAATTTATATGGAGAATTTCACAGGCAGCACCATCATTAATAGTTTCTATTTTAGTTTCCCCCACTAACTAGACATGGTTAAGAAGGTTCCATCCAAAGGCCATTTCACAGTTTCCTTTGTAATAAGGTTTAAAGTTATAATTTGCAAAGCATTCAGGAAACTATACAGCCACTTTCCACCAAAATTCAGCTGAAAATGACTCCCTTGATCCCTTCTTCCCTTTGAAGAATTGAATCTGAAATAAATGAGGATGCTACATGAAAGCTACAATGAATCCTAATATGAAAGCTTTTTTAAAAAATCAGTGACTTCAGTATGAATCCTAAGATGGGGCAGCTGCATTGCAAAAGGCCCTTCTATACTGAGACATTTTTGTTCTTTGAACAATGATGTAAGAACTTTTTTTGACCGTTCTACTTTACAGATAAAATTATAGACGACAACCATTCCTTTTTTCTTTATATAGCCTTACCCTAAGAGTGAGATTATAGTCCTTCTTCTATACTCCAGCATAATAACCACATTCTGACTCAATATTATACAATTAGGTGTGAAAAATATTATAACATTTTTACTTGATCAAAATTTCTATCTTAAGCTTAAGCAAAAATTTTTTGCTTTTTATTTTTTTTATTCTTCTTACTTCATTATTGCATTTTTATTTGCTCACAATTACATTACTTATTTGCAAGAATGCAGCATTTCAGAAAAAGATTAGAAAACAAGAGTTTGAACAAAAATCCAGCATATTTTACTTTCACTGTTGAAGTGTCTTACTAACTTTTTAAAGTTTAATTTATTAACATGTGCCCCTGAATTTATAACCCTCTAGAAAACAGAATGCATTTGATTTCTTCCAGAGTTGAGACAGATGACTTTTTCCCACACTGGGATCATAGACTTACATGATGATGAAGGTAGGGGTGAATATCCATATGATAGAGAAAGTGAAGTATTTTTATACAAGAAGTATTACTCAACTGCTGTTCCAAAAGAGACATCTGATCCATTTACTACACTAAACTGACATAAACTGATTGGACCAATTTCTGTTGCTCCATCTAGTTGCGTGCACCACCACTGGGCGCACATATTTTCTTTAACAGACATCTTTACATGAAAATGGGCAAAGCAGGGAGAACTCAGCATATGGTCTGTAATGGCTCTTCCCTCCTCCAAAGATCTTGGGAGAACTCCTACTGGGTTCATGTTCAAGAAATAGGCACGGGATATAACTGCAAAGTGAAAGGGTTTCTTAGCTTTTGTACAAGCACTTAAACAGGTGGTCGATCTTCTTGACCTCGCTCAAGGTTGTTTCAATATGACAGCTGCTGCTATTGTTTACATCCATGGCAGTGCTCTACTCTGTTGTAGTAAGCTTCTTCCTGTAAAGCTTTTCTTTTTTTGTGAAGGAAGAAGAGACTGTGTCCTTACAGTTCATTTTAAAGCACCGAATTATTTTTATATCACTTAAAAGTAATAGAGAAACGCTGGTTTTGTTGACAGGAAAAAAGTTGTTCTGTGAAATAGCGTGTCATTAATGCGAGGCAGAACTACAAAGCCATGGCTCTGCAACATCTTAACAAGCTTCCTCACAGCAATTTCCAACAATATTCTAGAACTGACCTTGCCAATAAACAGAGTTTGGAAGAAGAAAAAAAAATCAAAAAGAATAGATTTCAGTCTTAGAGCACAGTATGTGGTCTCCCAACTGCTGACTTACAGGACTGCATATAGCAATTTGAGTAACAAAAGCACATGAATAGTTCATCTCTGTTAGAACAATATCCTTTAAATAAGAGAAAGTTAAACATCAAAGTGAACTGAGTTCAGGCGGCCCATACAGCACTGGAAAACTGTTTTTTAGAAATAAAATATACATATATATTGGTCTCCACAAACAATACACACATATACATGTGTGTACACACACAAACACGAGTACACAAACAAATACATATATACAGACATCTAGGTAGGTAACTTGACCTATCTTCCCAAGATTTCTGTCACAGTTCCCTCTGCATTATGCCTCAAGAGCATAATCAGTCCATCTTCATTGCACTCCTCCAATAGATGTAGAAATAAATAAATTACTTTCTAGTTCTTAGGTAGAGCTTGAGTAAACTCTTTGCAGGCAGCTAACATATTCTGCCACAAGATTATACAATGAGCCCATACTCGTACGGATGTCAGTACCAGACTTGAAGTAATTCTTTAGCACTGCTGTGCAATAACAAAAAATAAATCATTCCCACAATCTTTGGGATAGCTATCATTTTCTCTGAGTGCAAGCAGGACAGCAAACCCTGATTCTCCATGATAGATATAAAAGTAAGGGTACACAAACATTTAAGGTCCAGAATGAGATATCTAATGATATAGAAAAAAAGCTAGCATCAGTAAGACTCATGAAGTGCAGGGAAAGTTGATTAAAAATTAATTTCTATTAAAAATTCTCATTAAAATATCTGATTTCATTCCATTCAAAGTTTCTGTGTAAACATACTACCTTTGATCCATGCTCATAATTAATTTAGAAAAATGAAACACCAGCCATCATAAAAGCAAGCCATAACTCTTTTTCTTGGACATGCCAGAAAGTTTTCTTAATGGATCTCTGGTTTTAGATTCTCATTATTCCTTCCCCATTTTCACGGATTTCGCCTTCTTTCTTCATGATAAAAACACTTAAAATCATTTTGCCGTTACAGAAAACCATCCTAATTTTACAAGAACTCTTAAAAATTGGTCAAAAGCACTTTTTAAATTTCCCTAAACCAAATTCCTATTTAACAGAATTTTTAAGAATGAAAGGAACTGGAATGAATAGAAGTTAACACGAATTTGTGAAGTTAATCAAGCCCAGATTTCAAACTAGATTTCCACACCCACATCATCTGTGTTAGCAGCTGAGTCTTTGGCAGCAGTCATTTTTTGAGATGTCAGTTCATAAAATTTTTACTTTAACAAATTTTTATAAAGTTCAGGATATCTGAATCAGAGATTTCATGTGCCAGATACATTAATTGCTCTTTTTTTTTTGTACAAGAATATTATACAGTAGTCTTTCCTGTTGCTTGAGTAACAGAATGATGTGAAACATCACATTGTTCTGTGAATTTGCAGGCTAATCTGGATTTACCCTGGATATTTATATAAGGAGATATAGCAAAGTGCCAAAGAAGTTATAATTCCATAGTCTGTTGTGCCTTAGTCATGCCATTTAAGTAAGCCCTAGCAGCAGTTTCAGAGGGACTAACATCCCAAACCAATTTACACTTACTTATTCCACGGGAATGTCTTTGTAAGGAACTCATATGACATGTTGAGCTTTAAATTCAAATTTTACCTTACTGTGCACTATATTCTCCACAAAAACTTTCTCTGTAATTTAAATTTTCACTTTACAGTCCTCCAAAGAAATTGAACTCTGAAATCCTACTGTAAACTGAAAAATTTTCATGCTTATAATTATTATAGTTTATTTAAAAACTACTTTCCAAAACATATGAATAAATACAAAGAAAGACCATTACCATACTGTCTCCAATCCACATTAGAAGGTAAATTCAGCCACAGAATGAGGTTATTGAGTTCATTTAAGTAGGATGGCAGTGAATGGAAACCTTTTTGGTTATACCACACCTGGAAGAAAGAATGGAAAATGTCAATCAAAAATTAGTTCAATCTGCATGCTGATCTGAAAGCTCACATACCTTTAAGAATTGCATGAAGGATATCTAATTCTTTTGTTATGACATTTATTTATAGAAGAAAGTCAACCAGGCAGAACAGAGTTGGTTGATTTGCATAAGTCTTTCAACAGCATGCAGCGGTTTTCTATTGTTGGAGCTGTACACCTATGTTTATTACTAAATTGAGATTCTCTGATTTAATAGAACACTATGTCTCCCTTCCTTTACACACATGTGGTTGAACAAATAGAGGGATAAAAATGTGAAAATAACACCTGCCAGTTTGATAAAAAATGCAAAAAGATGAGTAAAACTATTGTTTGAATTGGAAGAATTATTGAATTTCCAAAGAGACTTTTCCAAATAATCCCTACATATGACACACAGCATAAAGTATCTAGGAAGAGAGTATTCTAGAAAGAGGGGGAAAGAAAGAATCAAGGAGGCACTGTTTACAAGGTATGAAGCTGTTCCATAGACAAAGCTGTTCACTTTGCATTATGATTCAGCATCAGTGGCTTGTTAAACATGGAGGAAATTGATGCAGACAAACCATAAGGCAGACAAGACAAGCCAAGGTCTCTGAGGAATACAGGGAAACAATTCTGTTGTAACATATACTTTATCTTCAGATCATGCAGATTCACCCTGACTTGATAAAGTACTCTTAATCCTCACTTCTACTTGATAAAACCATTGCTGAGAGCTTGATTTGTCCCGAAACCAAATATACTGAGGTTTGAGTTTCCTCTGCAGTTAGAAATGGATTCTTATCACCCATTACTGTTAATCAGAGTGCCTTAGAATCTATATTATCCACCATGAAAACGAAGTCAAATTATTATGGATGTTTATTTTCAGTCTCAGTGACATTTAAAACCATCTGATTACTATCCATTTCTCACATCATAGCACCCTTTCTTCTCCCCTTTCTTTTTAAACAGTTGAAAAACTCCTAACTTTTCTGTCTTTGATATCAGCTGTTTGTACTCTGCATTTTGTACATCCTAGGTAGGGCTATTCTCATTGTCTCTCTGGACTCTGAATAATAATGCAAAGGGAACAGGATTTAATATACATCTTTTTTGCCTTAACGCTCCTCTTCCAAGACTTCAGGTTTCTTAATTTCATAGTTCCTAGAATTACCATCTCTACCGTTACATCTTAGAAACTTCCCTAAAGACTCTCCTATCATTCCTTGATGCTGTTCTCATTTACTTGCAGATGATTCTGACTTTTTTTTTCTTATACTATCAAACTACAATCCTTACTTGGACCCTAGTTCCAGACTATGGCTGTTTTTTCTGACACATTCTCCTCTATATTTCCCAGTGTAGGCTGCCTTATCTTCAGTTCTGTTTCCTTCTCTTAATAATTTTCTTCTGATTAATTCTCCTGACTACCTACTTGTTTGAATCTCCACATTTTTGTGAGGTGAGGTTTACAATACTCTGAGTCTGTTTTATTTCCTCCCATCTATCCTAGATCGTAATTCCAAGAACCACTCTGAGGTCCGCTGTCATTTCTTCTCTGCCTCTCACCCTTTAATCTTCTTTGCCACCAGCTCTGTTAGCCATTTTGTAAAAAATTAGCAGCTATGATCTGCCATTATGCTTGCCTGCACTATCTTTCACGTTTTCTACTCTTCTTTATGTGGTATTCACAACTGCTTGAAATCTCAACAGCATCATCAAATCATCAAGGTTGGAAGAGACCTTTAACATCACCAAGTCCAGCCGCTAGCCCAGCACTACCACTGTAACTCCTGGAACACTAAACAACATCACCCAACATCAGATCCAAAAACTTCCTTAACACCTCCAGAGATGACTCCATCAGCTCCCTGGGAAAACTGTTCCAATTCCTGACCCTCGTAACAGTGATTTTTTTCCCAATACCTAATCTAAATCTTGCCTGTTTCAGCTCAAGACAATTTTCTCTTGCTCTCTCTGCAGGTACAACAGAAGAGGCCAGCCATCATCTCACTACAGCCTTCTTTCAGGGAGTTGTAGAGAGGAATGAGGTGCCCCCTGAGCTTCTTGTTCTCAAGACTAAACAAACCCCTTCCCCTCAGCCATTTCTCATAAGACATATTCTATAGACCCTTCACGAGCCTCGCTGCCCTTCTTTGGATACGCTTCAGCACCTCAGTGTTATTTTCAAGTGAGGTGCCCAGAACTGAACACAGTACTTGAGGTACAGCCTCACCAATGCTGAATATAAGGTGAAAATCACTGCCCTGGTCCTGCTGGCTATACTATTCTTGATACAGGCCAAGATGTCACTACCTGGGCACACACTGGCTCATATTCAGCTGGTGGTCAAACAGAACCCTCAGGTCCCTTTTCTGCCAAAAAGCTCTCAAGCCTCTTCTCCACCAGCCTGTAGCGCTGCATGGGGCTGCTGGGACACAAGTGCTGGACACAGCATTTCACCTTATGGAACCTCGTGCAGCTGTCCTCCGCCCAATGACTGAGTCTGACAAGTCTCTGGAAAGCCTTCCTACCTTCAAGCAGATCAACACCCACCCCCATACAGCTTAGGGTCATCTTCATATTTACTGAGGGGGCTCTCACTCCCCACATCCAGATCATCAATAAGGATGTTAAGTAGGACCAGCCCCAAAACGGAGCCCTGGGGAGCACAGCTTGTGACCAGCTTTTCCAAGAGGATGTAGCACCACAGCTCTCTTGCCCAGCCAAACAGTCAGCTTTTTAGCCATCAAAAGAGTCAGCCATCCAGGCCACAGGAAGCCAGTTGTACAAGGAGCATGCTGTAGGAGACAGTGTCAATCAAATGCTTTACTGAAGTCTGGACAGACCACATCCACAGCCTTTCCCTCATCTGGTAAGCAGGTCACTTTGCCATAGGTCAGGTTGATCAACGCAGGACCTGCCTTTCATAAATCCACATTGGCTGTGCCTGATCCCCTGGATGTCTTCCATGCGCCATGTAATGTAATGGCACATGGTACTCAAATGTCTCAAATCCCTATGTCCCCACATTTAAAGAAAAGAAAAAAGAACAAACTCTAACGTCTTCTCCTCTTTGCAAAGTCATGAAATTCCTTTGTTCTTCTCCAGTTCATATAATAATTCCCACAAACTATTCCACAAACTAGATCTCCCATTCATTAATCAACAAGAGCAGTCTTTAACAAAAGGTAGTGAAAGAAAACCTAAGATTCACAAGAAAAACTGAAAATCTTTGCACTGCAGGACCTCCTGTGCGAGTAGCAATCAGAGCAAAAAGACAGAAACAAGTGATCGAGGGTAACCTGTCTTTTTCGCAGCCCCATACACCCATCTCCAATTCTATTGTTTTTTGAAAGGCTTTCACAGAATAGAAAGTTTTATATACATACATACTACATAATCAAACTCCATTGCAATTGTGTCCGTTGCATTGGAAAAAAAAAAAGGCAATTAAAAAAACAACAAAGCAAAATTCTGACAACACATCTGCATTTAATTTAGGTAGGGGAAAGGCCACAAATATTCAGAGAGTACCTTTGAAATAAATTAATGCAACCAGTATTGAAATGAATACCACAATAGAGCATTGTGTGTAACAATATATTTCAATATCCAACACGTTAATTGGAATTAGCCTCCAAGCTGCATTATGTAACTGAATCAAACCATGAGGAAATAACCAAATGAATATTTAATTTATTATAAACAGGAAAAAAGGACATTTAAGGTTGTTCATTTCACCAGAAGGCATATTTAAGTCTTTTTTCTAAAGACTTGTTTCTTATTCAAAATTATTAGCAAAGGTAAAATATAAAAAAAGGAAATGTACTAGCTCTAGCTGAAACATCTTTCATATTTATTTGTGCCACACAGGTAATTATTTACAGAGCGCAGAAAAGATCTGAGGAATAGAAAACTATATACATCAATATAATTAATTTTTACTTTATTCATAGTTAGGAAGATTCATTCCCAAGGAAAAACACAACCCCTCACCACATCAGATTGAAGTTCTATGAAGACATGTTTTACATTATTACATAATCTTTTACTTGCTATTAATATTCCAGAATAAAGCTAGACTTACATTTCAGCTAACATATGGCCTATCAAGAAAAAAGGATGAGAAGGAGCAGAAAAGTCCCTCAGCATTGCTGGACCAGATTAATGATTGATATTAAACTAGAAAGATGTAATTTTCTCCTCTGGACACTTATACAAGTACTGTACTGTAAAGCCTCAAGTCCCAGCCTTTGGGATTGGAAAAATATACTCTTCCAAATGACACGGGAATACAACAATTTGCCCTTTTGGCAATATTTAAAATTACCCCACATTCTTCCTACATTTCATTGTGTTATAAAAACCAGCAACTCTGAAGCTATTATGGAACAAATTTTTGGCCATATTACCAAAGGAAGCCAAAGAATATACAGTCAAGAAAATACAAAAAATTTGAGAAGTTGTGCTGTTGCTACATAGCACCAATCGTCAATGAATGCCAATAATCAATGTTTTTAATCAGCCCTATTTGTCATGCTGTGGATATATTCTCTCTCTTGTATGCATATATACACATTCTTCATGTGCACGCACATACCATGTATGTAGGATACAGAGCACAGTATGATTAGGTGCAGTAAAATACTTACTAAATAAATATTTTTAATTTGAACACAAAAAATTGTTGGCTTTTCAAGTACTGGAAAAGAATATAAAAAGATTCAAAAATTTTCTAAAATGAAGTGAATCATACAGTAATTCTCTTCAAATGCAAATTTCTCATTTTCCTTCATACCAGGCTATGTAAATGGTACATTCACTGTCTCATGAACAGACCTGAAAGGTCAAAGTAAAAATCTGGTCATTAGTTACTGAAAGGTTAATGCAATAACTTGACATTGCATCCCTTGAAAGACATTTCCAAGAGATGCTTTAGATAACACAGTGCCCTTTATAAATTTACTCCACTATTTGCTTTGGGTCTGAAATATGAAGCTTACTTACTAAGAGTATAACTATAATTTATCCCTGTCCTGATGGCAGGTGGTGCTCTATACCAAACACACTAAAAAAAAAAAGGACCACAGTGAAAGCATGTCAAAACAAAAATCTGAAATGATTAAAGATACACTGGAAAAATTGGAAGTCAGAAAAAAAATATTGCTGAAAACTTTCAGGTTTCTCATGAAGGAATGATGGAACTGGAGTTCAAACCTATAAAATACATGGGACTAGAAGAGAGATTACAAATTACCAAAATGAAAATCTGTATATGCTCAGATTTGTATATAAAAGACGGAGATTTCTAACAAATTGTATGGAAAAGGCATTAGAAACAGCAAGTTATTTTGCAAAACTAAGCATGAAATAATATTGGACTGAAGAAAATCTGGTTTTCCTAACACTTTGTCTCAAAATGGATTTTGGGATGGAGCTTATTTATGCTGTTCCTTGTTTTCTTTCTTTTATAAGAGCAAATAAAATCTATATTTACATTTTAAAAAATTAAAGGCAGAAGTATCTTTCTTTCATATCCTTATCTAGAATCTGGAAAATGCACAGCTTCCTCTTAACAAAATTTGTTTGCCTCAAATTCAAAAACAGAGACCCCTCACTGATATGCATCAATACTTCTCCAAGACTGCTGCTCTTCTACTTGTAAAGCATCTACATTTGAATGAATCCCCAAAATCAAAGAAGGATTATTCTAAGCACAACTGAAACAAAGGGCTTTTCCTTAAGGCCTTTTGGTATGCAGTGGCCATGAGAGCTTCAGTATCTCCATATTGTGAAAACTTGGGATGAGACCTGGAGGCTAACAAGCACTTACCAGTGGCAGGGGATTTTATTTCCCTTGGAACATTTTAGAAAGGTTTTTTGGAGAAAAGAATAGTATGCTCATTACGCAGAAGGAGCTGCTCCTGGAAGATGTCTTTACTCTTAGGGGGAGGGTGGTGAGAGAAATGAAGCAAAGTAAAGTATCCCTTGTAGGCATGAAAAAGCATCAACAGCAACCCATTACTGTGATGTTCAATGCATTTTAGCCAATTCTGACATTGGCTTTTTACAGATTACAAACAAAAAATATTATTTGGCTGACTATCTAAAAGTAAATTTTAAACATAAATTCTAAAATGAGTTTACTGGGGAAAAAAAAGGCATATAATTTGACTCATTTAAAACAATTTCTCAAACACAGGAGATGACTTTGAGAATTATGAACAGAGTTAGACAATAAGAGACAGGATTTTTTTCCCAATTATTCAAGTGCAAGGATTTCATGTAATGATTTTTTATTTCTAAGTGCTATGATGTCTGAAGCCTGAAAAGGTAATCAATACATACATACAGATGTGCACACATACATGCAACTCTTACCTTAGCCAGAGGCTGAGATTTGGTGTTATTCAATTTTTTATTTTGAAGTTCAATTGTTTTCGTCCCTCCAAAAGACCAACCACCATACCTGATAGTAGAAATTAAAGTAACAAAAAGTTATCTGCCTTAAGCTCTGCAGTTTTCTTGCAAGGGTAAAGTTGGGAAAGGTACAATAATGCTTTATTTTTCAACTGAAAGTAAAACTTCACCCCTCACAAACACTTCCTTGTTAAAAAGAAGTGAGACAATATAGTTTTTAATCAGGTGAATATTATTGGCTTTTTTCCAGTAAAAGTATTCCCTTAGATAAGAATTTTTTCTTTCTGAAAGCTGAAATCTTTGAACAGCAGGGAGGGTTGTGAGCAAGTGAGGTATTACTGACCTCAGAAGCATCTTGACCAGCTTTATTTCTTCCTATATCATTCATATATTAGCTCAGATCTTTCATCCAAAGATGCTTACCTCTATTGATATCAAATCAGATGCCCCTTCTTTTAATATACAAATGGCTAACACTTTCTTCTTCTCGATAAAACCACACATGGTCTAATATTTCCACTTACATTATCAGCAGTGGTTGAGTTGTAAAGGCACATAAATAAACTTCAAAATACAGCAGATAACCTCTGTTGCTGACATCACAGAATATGAAGTATTGCCAGGGGCACACCAGCCCTTTTAACTTCAAAGAAAATATCAATTGGAGCATATCCACTTCTGTTTGATTGAGTCTCCAAGGAATGGAAATTATTTTGTACACCTGGTGAACAACATAATTTAGATATGCATCTCTGAGATGCTGAAATAGCTCACTACCTGAAAGAAACTCCAGAGTATGCCTAGAGCTGATCATCATGCAGCTACTGGAGGAAGTTCTGAGATGTGACCATTGAGGGTCTTTCATGTTACCTTGAATTGCAGCCTAACTCTATACCTTGATAACAATCACCAGATAAAGACAATGACCCTTTATATTCTCAGTGACAGATGTCTATGCTTTGGATCAGGAAGGACTGTGGGGTTTATACACAGAGGATAAAGAAAGGCTAGACATTTTAAGGTTACCTTGTTTTGTTAGAAGACCTCACTAAATACTCTTCCACAGGGAACCCTGAAAGATTATATAAAATATGTCCTTTCTTGTTCTTCACATAGGGAGCAGAAGTATTGAAAGTTGGGCACATCTGAAAAAAGTAAACAAAAAGTAAGTAAAGCACTTTTTAAAAGCAGTGGCACTACGTTTGGCCTTGTTTTTGGATTTGATGTCGATTTTACAGCATTTCCTTTTTAACTCAATTTGCCTTTCCCAACTTTAACAGATTTTCAATAAATTATGAATATTTTTATGTTTATAAGGCAACTCAAATGATTGTGCCACCTACACATTAGAAATCCCTTTGATTTCTCTTGCAGCCTTGTCAGTCAGTTTGTTTTGAAAACATCAAAACTTGCATATAAGCTTAGGAATGTTTACAGCAATGAAAAAGGCAAGACTGCTTTTTATTTTTTTTTTCCTGAGAAGAAACACAAAATAGGCACCAGATAAATATGAGATGAAAGCAAAATTCTAATTAATGTTATAAGCTTCTAAAAATTTCATTGATGAGCTGAAGAGAAGAATAAAGGAAGATGTCTTCTAATGATTCAGTGGGACATTCTCACAACCAAAGAAAAGATGACAAATATTCGACTCAATTATCTCAGAAGCTTTACAAAGTACTTAATGTCAATCAACTGAAAAATTTTAATGATTATTTGTTGTCTCAAACCTACAAAAAATAAAAATTCACTTCCAAAGATTGCTTTTACATAGCTCACAGATAGAAGTTCTGCCTCCACTGTCAAGTGACTTCTTTCAGTTTTCATGGTTAATAGACCTCTCCCTGTGAAAGTTCCCATTTGTATTTTATTCAACCTTCTTGTATTTTAAGTCTCTTGAGTATTAGATGTTATGAGTAGGAAAGTTGCCCATTTTTTTAAAGGTGCAGAGTTCACAGGTTGGGCCAGTTGCTGCCAGGGGGGAGTTCTAACTGTTCGTTGCTGATAGTTTCATGTTGTCACCACCTGTTAATAGTTGTCCTTAACTCCCTATTGTTGAGAATTCCCCTTTTACCTTCCACCATAACCTAAAAAGACATTGGCCAGAAAGAGGACCCTGAATGTCAAACCAAAAAGGTGGGAATCTCCTGGTGCTCTAGTGAGGACGGAACCCCCAGCTCTGCCTGCAGACCAGCTGACAAAGCTGCATTTTTCCTCCTCCTCCTCCATGCCACTCCTGGAAGCAGCAGTGGCGTGAGCGCAACCCGTCACTTCTTCCCACCAGAGCTGATTTTTAATAAAGGCATTAAAAAGGAGAAAGATCTCCTGCCCTATTTATTTCATAAGAGGCAAACCTATTCCTTGTCCAGAAAAGTAAAAAATAAGTTTCTTCCTTCCATTTTTCCCAAAATCGTATTGCTATATTTCATATGCGACTCTTATTCTATATAATTATATCTTTATAAACAAAAGAAAATTTTTTTGTAGGATATTCCTTGTTGGGGAAATACATTTGTCACTTCAGACAGAGTTTCATATTTTTGTTTATTACTCAACTCAGAGCAAATCAGCAGGAAAAATAATTCATTAAGAAGGTCAGAAATTCATTAAGTTATTAAAAATCCTTCATTTTCTGAAGCCTGTTATCTTTTGAAATCCAAAATCCAAACCACAAGCAAACTCTAACAATTAAATGTCATTCATGTGTAAATTCCCTGGTGGGTTCTACCAGCTAGGTTCACCCACCCTTCCCTCTGAAAGTAGGTAGTCTTCCAGATGTTATAGCAGTGTTATGTTTTCCCCTCGTTTTATATGGAGGCTTTTCTTAATCAGAGTCCTATAATATATTTAAAGTAAGTCGCATCTGCTGAAAATAGTTCAGCTGTCTCTGGTCATGTAATTTCAGATCAATCTATAGCCATTTCTAGTGCATATATGTGTTCATATATATATATATATGTAAACAAGAAAACTGTGTACAATTTCATTAGGTGAACAGAAGTAAACCTCCAATCATAACAAAGTCAGACCTGTGAGGATTTATTTCTTCATCGTTTTCACCAGCCCTTCAAAAAAAGCAGCCAAGGAATTAGAAGTAATATACACACATACCTTTTTACTTACATATGTAAGTAAATAAAAAATTACATACCTCCTGTTCAGACACACATCTGCATGAATCCTGAGGTGACGTAGGTTCTGTCTGCCAGCATGAATTATTTTTTCTAATAGGAATAAATGTAATAAAAATTATAACTAGGAAATGAAAGGAATATGTCATTTAACAGAAGAAATCCAGAGAGCAATGAGCAGACCTGGCATATTAACACATTCTTGGTATTTGATCACAGCAGTAGCTGTGTCTAGAGTGATACAAATTTTACTCACTTTTATCAAAGTTGATTTATTAAAAATATTTATATAGGCATCAAATTAGATTCATGTCTCATATTTGCAGCAATTATTAAAGTTTTGTCACCACTTCATTCCTGAATTTGGAAATCTAGAATGCTCCCTAACAAATATTTTCTTTATTGACTATTCATCCTTCATATAGACGCAAGGCTTGATCCAAATCATCCTGAAATTTATTTGAAAACTGCCACTGACTTTTAAGGTGTATGGATCAGACCTTTAACAGTAAAGCCTACTTTGATCTTCACCTGGATGCCAGCTCCTTTATCAGAAGTGATTTGTCACTAACTCCATGTTGCCAAAAAAACTCTAAGATAATCCATGATACAGAAAAAAAAAATTTAAATGTTTGATATTTAAATTAAGGAGTTACATTAGTTACAATTACCCATGTTGTGAATGTGTGCATCTGTGGTCCCAATCAGAGAAATGTCCCAGTAGAACCTGAGAAAGTTTTCCTAGGTTATCATCTTCAGTGCTGTTCAAAGAGGATCAGAGGGGTATAAGGAGTGAAGGGGAAAGAAAAATAAAAAAAGAAAAGAAAGAAAGACATGTTAATATGTCTAGCTCTATTAACCTTCAGTTTCAAGGTCCTATGTATTTTCCAAGAAGTTAAAGGACTGTAAAATCCATGCATAGTAAACATACCACAATAATTTCAGCTCTAAATACTCTATGTGAACATGTAAAGAAAATTCATTACAATTATGGCTAAACAAATCTCAACATCTACCCATGGGCATCCTTCTCCTTATAGTCATGCCTTTCTAGCTATTGGCATAGCTAAAGTGTTTTAATGCTTATAAAATAAATTTGTATTATATCTATAAATTCAAACAGCATCTTGCTATGTTCATCTCTATATTCCCAACTATATGTGTGATTAGCACTCTATATTGATTAATTCTATAGATACTGCGCATTAAAAATAAATAAATAAACAAATAATCTAGTTGGTTTTGAAGCTGAACATTTAGAAATTAGGTTAAGTAAGAAAAGCAGCAGGCTTTGTAAATACTGTGGGGTATTTTCAAAACCATGAATTTTTTCGAGAAAATAACTTCAGGCCTAAGCAATTTTTTAAAATGAAGCATGCAAAGGCTTGTTCAAATATGCTTGTTCAAATACACTTGTTCATTTACATATAAATGGTCATGGCTGGTATTGATTTGAGTTCAATCTTCTCCAAAGTCTTTGCCCTTTCTTACAGAAAATCCTTCATACAAAGCTTTTCTAAATTTATCTTTCACTTATAATAATCTATGAAAGCATACTAAACATCTAAAAAAACCACCACATAACTATTGTAAAAAGTAACCTATCATTTTTTCTAGAATACAGGAAGGTCTTTGAAATAGGAGAACTCAAGGGTAAAGGTTCCAGAGCCCCGGATATTGATGATGACAGATGAGCCCTTCACCTAAAGAAGGATTCTGCATTGCCGTAAAGTCTTGGTGTCAGCTGGAGAGAAGGATAATCGATAGCCAGCGGCTTCACACTGAACAAGGCCATTGCCAGTGCGACAAAGAGGACGGGCAGCAGCACATTTGACAGGCTTCCTCTCCAGTCTCGTCTTGTGTGGTGAAACCTCTTCATCAGAAGGGCAACAATCTGTGTGAGAACAAGGCGGGCTCCATGCACTCTCGAGGCTCCCGCAAGTGAAATATCTAAGTGAGACAAAGAAAACAACCTCTTGACAAACAAGGAAAACCAAACTGAACTTTCACGTGTTACATTGTCAATATAGAACATGACAGTCTTTTAGCTGTAATAAAATCAAACTACAGAAGCCTAGCTTGCTCTCCTGAATGGAATAGTGTGGCCCCATACCACACCGCTTCCAAGCATAACCAATTAACTAATTAACTCTTCCTATGGGGGAAAACAGATACTCAGTTAACGCATCTCTGTAGGTTCCCATGCACAGGCAATGGCTTACTGAATACTATTTTCCCAAGGTACTCCCTGTGATCCTCAGCTGGTTCAACCATTCCTTGTGCATTGCCACCTTTGTTCCTGGACAAATTACTCTGACAAACATGGCCTATATTCACACCAATGTCTTCATCTACCCTGACTGGAATCAACGGCAACTTTTCCACAGAAATTTCAATGGATCCTCTTCAGAGCATCACAATTGCTAAGCACATGGATTCTCATAAAAGCATTCCCTTCACTTCCCTGCTCATATGGGACTGATAAAATATTTGTTAGCTAATTCAGCTTTCAGACCTCATGGGCTGTCCTTCAGATTCACATGGGAGTGTGTTCCACAGCTTATTCAATCAGTTTCCCGACAGACTCACCCTTAATTTTATTTGATCATTTTCTGTCAGACACTTGTAAATCACACCAATCACTCTGCCTCCATTTTAGCCCCTAATGCCTTCTAGGTATGTGCAGGTTCTCATCAAAGTCTCTTGCCTGTGGCCTTGCCCAACTGAATGTCCTTCAACCTCCTTCCTTCCTCACAGCATAACAGAGTGTCTGACAGATTTACTACCACAGGTATTTGTACCATAGCAAGACTGAATAGCCTGTTTATTACAGTGTTCAAACTCATGCTATATTTTATGAACACTTGTGATTTGCCTCTTATTACCTTCCCTTCTGTGTATTGAGTACACTCTAACCAGCATTTCCACATTCCATGTTTAAACAGTTACGTGTATGGAAGTTCTGATGTAACCTCAAATTAACTGTCCTTAGAACAGTTTTTTTCTGAGTTAACAGAACTTTAATCCCAGACCCTTTGCATTGTTCTAACAGAGTATTTTTAGCCAATTGAGGCAAAATGGGAGGAAAAAATTAATCAGATAACAAGCCAAATTTCTGACTGTGGTAATTGAACAAACAGCTCAAATTCTGCACTCATTACTCCAGGTAAATACAGGTTAATCACCCTCAGTCCCTGGGAAGGTCACATGTCAAATTCTCCAGAAAATAACACTCAGGATATGAAAACTAAGAAATGACCAGAAGTAAACATGATACATTTGCACTGTGTCACCCGGGAGCTCAGCATGAATGCAGGACTGGTTTGGTGAATGAAGGGTGAGCAGAGTGTGCTGTTTCTTTTGATTTATCAAAGCCTGTGATGTGGTCTCCCACAGCTGCATGGGCTGTGGAGGACAAGGCCCATTGGACAGACAGGCACCACCCTGCAGGCTGGGAACAGGGATACTGGATCCAACTGAGGAGCAGCTGGTTAGCCAAGGCGTCCCTGGGGGGCCAAAATGAGCAAAACACTGGCTAACAGTGCCTTTTAACACAGACCTGTGTGCATACCTGCACCTGGAGAGGATCCACCCTGTCTGGAATCATTTTTCTGTCAGGCACTGGGGACAAGGAGAACCTCCTGGCAGCAGAAGCAGCTCTCTGGCAGAGAGTGGCATCAGGGAGCAAAATCTCTGCTCAGGGTAAGGACAAGCTAGAACAGGCACCAGCTGGTACCTTGAAACTTCTGATATCATAAATGAGAAAAAGAAATTTCACTGTGAAGAAAACAATCAAAACTCAAGACTGGCCTGGACATAGCACTAAGTAACTTGCTCTTGACCTGCTTGACCTGCATTTTCAACATTAATATTCTCTGATTTTAACAGACTATAATTAATTAATTTGGGGTTTATTTTTGGGGGACAGCAAGAGGGGAAACTCCAGTATTTATTCCTTTAACTCTGCAACTGAATTTTATTTCTTTTTTCCCCAGAAAAACCCATTGAAAAGAAATTGTCTCTAAGACATTCTAATCACAGCCATAGCTTGCTAATTTGACAGTTAACACAAATGGGATTTAAGGCTTTGAATCTGTGGAGAAAAAAAGTAGCTTCTGAATTCAGATTCTGATTCAGCTTTCAAATGCTCTGATCAAGAAGGGTTACATTTTAGGCTTGGAATTTTTTGTTCCATAAATTGGAGTAGAAGGAGGAGACACTCTTGTTAAGAAATTTTTTTTGCAGAAAACTTCTTAGGAATGCATTAAGTTCTTCATATTACCGTGGTAAGACTCTCAATAGTTGTCACAATACAGAGATTGAGACACTCAGAGGCAAAAAAAATTCAAAGTAGTAGTTTTTAGACTAAAACACACCCAGTAAGTGCTTCCAGCTCAACATCCCTGAAATTGTATACTATCCCTCATTCATCTAAGTAGCAAAATGCCAGAAAAGAAGCACAGAATTTGATATTTTCTTTAGTCCCAGACCTCATTAACATGATATGTGAATGAAAGAGTCTTCAATACTTTTGACCCTTTGAATCTCTGAAAGGTAACTATGACATCTACTTTCTGGGAACAGAAAGGGAAATCAGAGCTGTCATCCTTTCTTTTTTTCTTGACAAACAGAGCAGAGATAAATTATAACAACTTAATTCAGATTGCCAAAGGAAGAGAAATTGTCACCATGAATATAAATAATTGTCCATCTTGTCCAATATCCTGACTCTTACTCAATATTCATAATGCCAATAAACCAAGACACACTCCAAGAAGATGCAATAAACCATTATAAGTAGAAGTATATGCTTGACTGTTTAACTCAGGCACTTTAAAGTGATTTATCTTTTCTAAAACCTCATATGTTTATTGTTTAAAATTCAAACTGAAAAGGGTGCAAAATATCTTTCTGAATTATCTTAAATTTCCATCTTTGCGACCTTGAATTCCGTCATTTCTTCGTGTCTCAGGTACAAAGCAAAATTTTTGTATACTTGTTTTGAATTTTTTCTATTTGATGATACTGGATGGGGTCTTAAATCTTGCTTTAGGAGACAGGTTATAGAAGTTATCAATCCATTTTCTGCGTAAATAATCTCAACCTTTCACTCTCCACTTATAAAAATCTTTATATTCCTAATCAACCTTGCTGCTTGTCTCAAATCCTCTTATATTGACACCGTATCAGTCTCAAGATATAATGTGCTCAATGCAGCTGTCTATCAGATGTGAGAACACTACTGCTTTATAGGCTACTCTTATAGATGCTTGTACTGATCAACTTGTTTTCTTTAGGCATCCTACCACTTCAACTGACTGCAGCCACACTGTGAATAGTAGCCTGCATTGGGCTTTCCACAATAGACTCAATATGGCTTTCAAGATTCCCAAGGTATTAAATCACTCTTTCAACTAGAACCTACTGAATTAATTTTTGCTTCATAAAACTTCTAAGTAATTCACCACCTACATCTGGTATGTATGTCAGAATGCATAAAAACAGCATGCATTTATGAGAAAACATCTTCTGATTATCACTGAGAATGATAAAGGCTAGGAGACAAGACCAGCTGACCTCTCTGTTATGAAGTCAATTTTTATGCAGAAAGCTTATGAAAATATCCTCATTAATAATTTAGATCACAGAATTAAAAACCTGACCCAAATGTTAGAAGCTGTCTTGCTTGACTTACAATTGCAATTATCGACCAGAAGTGCAATTATGTTCACAATTAACTTGTACTTCCCAATTCATCCAGACTCTCCTTTGTATTACAGACAAGACTTATGCTAATTTCCAATATATATAGGTTAATATGAGGTAAAGGGAAACAGAACAAGGCCTAAAATCCAGAAACAAAAATTATCAAAATCCTTGCCTATAGACTACTCTAGAATTAGGAGCAGAAACAATTATTTAAAATTCTTTAACTTGGTATTAGATGATCCTTTTCTCCTGTATTTTCCACTTCAAGAAAACAATGTAATTCTAATGTTTTTTCATAGTGCAGAAGGAAAAATGGGCTATGCAATAGGTAAACTAACAGCCAGGGCATACATTTTCAATTCTACTTCTGTCACTTTGGCATTTAGGCAAGTCATTTAGAGGAGGTCCAGATTTTGGGAAGGTAATACCTGGAGCTGCAATACCCTGGCAAAACAGGTGGGCTAGCTCACATGACATTGGTTGCATTCAGAGGCCGCACATATTTATTGGTTTATCAGAAGTTTTGGGCCAACAAGTAGTTCTAAGCTGAGTAAGTGAACTGACATCATTCTGCATTTCAGCACACACCATACTGACCCAGAGGCAGTGCTAGCCCACCAATCTGTGCACAACATTTCATTAGAAGATATAAAAATGTCCTTCCTCTTCTTGCACATTTTTCTACTCATTATAAAAAATTATTGTTGTATTGATTTTGTTTCCAGGAGTATTTTGAAGACAGATTTTCATGTGGGGAATGTGAACAAAAGGCACTTTGATGGTGTTAAGTATAAAGAGAATGCATCTGATCTGTGTTTCATACAGTGACTGATACTTGCTTATATCTAACGGAGTAATGAGTTGTCTCTATCCAAAGCTGATCAGAAAAATATTTATCTTGGGAGGAATTTCACAAGAGAAGTTTTCTTGGGGCATTTTTTTATATAAATCCTCCCATTACTCCCCTCAGGCTATTTTTCATTTTAGGTATTGTGAATATTTCTTCTAAAACATTGATTCAAATTGTTTCCATCTTAAGAATTTCCTGTCTAAGAGCTTCTCCCTGCTCCATACATATTGATTAACCCAATTAAGTAACATTTTTGAAGGCAAAGCATGTAGGGTTTTAATTAAAAATTTAGCTTTACATTCTGAGTGCCAGATCCCAAAATACTATTCTGCACAGGCCTGAAGAGTGTTGAGACAGAGTAATAGAGATCTAGGCAACTGTGGAGTTCATCAGTAGAATTTACATGTTTTGAAGCCAAGGAATCGGTGTCTGTCACTCCCCAACCTTGTAAAGAACTACCTTCACAACTCAGATCTCTCAAGCCCTTTTCCTCAAACCAGACAGTTGACTGATTAGACAATTTCCTTCCTTTATCTAAGACATTATTCTTGTTCAAGATCTGACATGCTTAATATTTTATCATACTGAAGACCAGTGAAAGGATAGTTTGAATAATACATCTGATTCCTATTGAAAAATCAAGAACCAACATAACCAGAAAAATGTGATTCACACTCTCACCAGCGTAACCAGAAAAATGTGCTGCATATTCTCACTGAAGAAACTCCAACACCCAAATCTCACAATCTAAAAACATGTCCCCAGAAAAACTACTAGCGAACTCACAAAGGAGCCTCTTTAAGCTCTTTATTATTTTTTATTTCCTAGTATAAGGGGTATGAACAAAAGTTAATTTTTACACAAAAAGCTTAGGAAAAGAATGGGGCAAACTCCTTTAAAACTTATCACTGTATTTAAAAGAAATACATCCTAAAATAAGGCCTAAACAGAGTAGGAATTATCTACTCCCAGCAATGTGTAAGGGGGTGAAGAACTGGTAGGATAATACTGCCCTTAAATCTCAGAGGGAGAAATTCTTTACAGTACCCTCACACCTGACACACTGGAGAGGAGATATATCTTTCACTAGTTAAGTGAAAGACAGAAGTGTAAAGTGGGTTTGTGCAAAAGAAAAGTTAAAATATCCAGGTGTTAGAGAGCAAAAAGCCTTCAGGCATAAAATAATTTTCTTTAGTCTGACTTGCTGCATTGTTGTTCAAGCAGTGACAGAGGTCTATCTAAGCAAGAGCATTTGGTCTTGGACATCACTCTGCAGCCAAGATTTTCATCCAGGTTTGTCACAGGGTGTAGACACATTGTACAAATAACATAAGGCACACAATTAAGTGGCAATGGAAAATACATGTCCAAAGAAGGACAACGAATCCGATGAAGGGCCTGGAGTACAAGTCCTATGCAAACTGGCTGAGGGATCTGGGGTTGCTTAGCCTGCAGAAAAGGACACTCAGGGGTCCTTATCATTCTCTACAACTCTGTCAAACCTGGCTGTAGCCAGGTTGGGGTCAGCCTCTTCTCCCCAGAAACCAGTGACAGGACAAGTGGAGTCTTAAGCTGCACTAAGGGAGGCTTAGGTTGGACATTAGGAAGAACTTCTTCACAAAAAATGTGATGCAACATTGGAATGGGCTGCTCAATAAGGTGGTGGAGTGACTGCCCTGGAGGTGTTTAAGAAAAGACTGGATGTGGCACTCAGAGCCATGGTCTAGTTGATATGGTGGTGTTAGGTCATAGGTTGGATTTCATGATCTCAGAGGTCTTTTCCTACCTAAGTGATTCTGTAAATTTGTTAACCAAAACTTGAGCTCCATTCTTTTTTTATTATTTTGTTATAGGAGAGGAGGAACTGTTAAAACAAGGGATTTTCAGCCTAAAGTTCCACATGAAATATGACCCATACAAACACTTCATGCACCAATCTAAAATACTCTACTCCTCTTGGACCTTAACCCTTCCATGGGATAGTTTTCAGACAGGCAACAATTCGGACTGGGAAATAATTAAAATTAAGACTAATTTTTGAGTACTGAATGACCCAATTGGGGAGAATACATTGGGATATACAAGATAGTTCTCAAAATAATCTGAATAGAGTACATCACTCAGATTCTCAAGAGCTCATTAAATGTCACAAATGACTATACCTGTCCCCCAAGCTCTCCAACTTTTGTAGAGTTTACTAGGTGAACTTGGTCAGAGTCCCTATCTGAATCTACTTTTTTGACATTCAACCACAATAACACTATGTTGCTGCAAAGATCTACAAAACAGAACAGATTTTAAGTGCTTTTTTTTAAAAAAAGAATGGAACTCAAGCTCTTTATTTTTTCTCCAGGCATAGCATAGCCTAATTCACATTATGAATATCATCCTTGAATTTCAAGAACTTGCATTTTCTCAAATTTAGAGCATACTAGAGGTATGAACAAGAGATAAAGAGATGAGCACCACCGAATGCAAGGAAAATATTTCTTCACAATTATACAAAGTTGATTAAAATTAAAAATTAGATACTTGTTTTCCCTTCCTTTATATGTTCACAATCACAACTACTTATAGCCAACATTATCATTCTATTATATGAAATATGAATTTAAATATCTGAAATGCCCATTCAAGACAGAAAGAAGGTAAGCCAGCCTCTTTAATTAACATATAACTAATACTCACATGCCTACAGAATTTCCTGACTGTTTTAACCCTCTGTTTAATGCAATACTCAATTTCATATTAATGCAAAAAATAAAACATTAAGCTTTGTCATCACTCATATTCAATAACAGAAAGTCTTCTAAAAGTAAAAGTGTCAGACCATGCACCACATGTCTGGTAGTAAATAAAAACTTTAAAACAGATGTGCATCACAACCACACTCTAAATGTAAATTTGAGGAAGAAAGAAAGTCCAAATGGCATTTAACAAATAAATAAAATATTCAGAAAGACGATGATCTGAGACCTCTGCTGTGGACCTGCTTTATGCTCTTGCCTTCCCAAACCTATTTTTTTGTTTTATCTACTCATTGCATTCAGTCTTAAAACTAGACTACAAGCTGTCAGAGGTGGTAAGGACCTGGGTTTTTTATTCTTACTATTAGTCTGTAGGGTGTCTGGAACAACAGGGCATGACTTTAGATTGGGTTTCCAAGGCACTGTGGCTCATACAGTAAACAATGCTACCGCTAGGAGAAAACTAGGAAAAAACAACACCCTTGTGTTATTGTTTTTTGTTGCTGCTCAAGTGTGAGCTGGTGTCAAAACACCCCTTGTTGTTTTTATTAGTGTGGAAATGGGCAGGAATGAAGCCATAGCAGAAACTTGACTGAGCGTGTATTTATTTGGGAATGTAACACTTCCAGGTTATAAAAGCACTGTCATTACTTTCAACGAAGGGAATTAATTTTTAGTGCAAAATACTCTGGTTTTTTGCCTTCTCCAACCATAAGAACAGAAACAGTACATGAGCATAAAGAAATGGGAAACAATGGGGTTGTCTTCCTATCCATCACCCTTCAGACGCCGTGGAGAGCCAAATACAGTTGGTACACTGACAGGCAAGCTAATCTGGTGAATGGCCACCCAAGCTAGTCTGGGCCTGGTGGAAGAGGAGGACACACAACTGAATGCACTGTTCCAATAATTCATAAATAGAGGATTTCAACTATTTCTACATTCGCGATGCCTAAAACAATCTCTTTTGATCCATTTCCATGTTTTTTTCCCTGCTTTGCCATAATTTATATCTCTTTATCCTAGCTGGGATTTTTGTCATCTTAAACCATGCTGAAAAAGAAGTTTGAATTAAACATCAAGTAATTTTATTAGACTTGTGTGGTGAACTCTACTGTGGTTAGTACAACTTCATCATTATGGGATGGGACTATTCTTTGGAAATAAAACCACAAAACCCAAACCAAACTAAACCAAAACAAAAATGAAAACACAAAACAAAAAACCCAAATATTCAGTGAGGTAGACAGGCTATCATGTCTTGGAAAAGAAAATTAGTACAGATTTGAAACGCCTAGGTCTCTGATTTTGAGTTTCTGCATGGTTAACTTGCAACATTAGCAACTATGCTAATTTCAATTTCCCGGATATAATTTTGCAAATAGATACCCTTTTATTGCAGCACTTTCTCCCCTGCAGTGATGCACCTGCAAAGAATTGCCACATGGAGGAGTAGACAAGTATAGGAAGAGCTGAAAAACAAGCACAGACTGTGGCTACAAAATGGAAGCCTAATTTCACCTTCTGTTTGTACTCTTTGAAGGTACAACAGTAGAAGAGAAGCACAGACTGTCAGAATTGCAAAAAATATCCCAATTCATTTAATATGCATCATAGCTATGTCAGACCTGGCCAAGAGAAAGAATACATTTATGCATGCACAGGCCAACAACCATCAGCCACATCTTGTGCACTAGAATATATCCTCTTATGACAATAAGCAGCACACTTATTGAGATTGGTTCCTCTTCTTTCTAGAGCTGTAAATCAATACTCAGAAAGTCATTGGAATTTAACCCACTGAATTCAACCTATAGACTCAAGTTACAAGATTTCAAGATTGAATCTGACACAGACAACAGGGCTACAACCCACAGTACTTTTGCAGTGTTTGGTGAAAAACTGGTGAAAGGGCAGGGCAGCAATAAAATCTGAACTTTGCTCTGCCACTTCTCATAACATTATGTGTGAGACTTAAAGCGAAGTATCTTAGCATTTCCAACTAGACAGATTAAATAGAGCAACAGAAGAAAAAACTATATATTCAAACCAGGTGTTCTCAAACATTTCCCACTGGTCACTCCCAGAAAGGGAACTTTTAAACAACAACTGTCCATTGGTGTACTGCAGATGGCTTCTGTCATGCAACTGCTCAGTTTGCCATGAGTGGCCTTTGAAAACACTGCATACAGCATTCTGGAAGAAGCCTCTTGGAACTGCTAAGAGAAAACTCAGACATTAAACAGAGGAAACAACTTTGGAAGGGCCCAGATTTCACCATGATGGACAAGGACATTCTGACTCACTTTAACTTTCAGAATTTTTGCAAGTATAATCTTAATACAAACAAAGTATTTGGTCTAAAATACTGCCGCTCCCATAATCAGGAATATTTTTAGACCATGTCTCTACTGGAGTTATTCTATTAATACAAAAATCATATCAAAGTTTGTGCAGGGAAACAATCCAAAACTGAAAGTTCTGCAGGAGGCATGTTTTAGTCAGACCTGAAGCTATGGCAAATAACTGAAAAATGTCTTTGATGAATAATCTCAGGCATTTAGGTATCTCATAAATAGTAGTATTACACAACTTCAAGGATCTGGATTAGCAGAAACAACAGCTTCATTTTTTCTAATGTCTCCAATGAATATGGTAATCTAAATAAACTATAAACTGTAAAATAGATTTAGAGACAGATAGAAAAAAAATACTAGGCTAAAAATTTCCACCTATACAGAAGTCCAACACCAGGTCTACTATAATGAAGACCCACTTATATTTCAAATGAGGAATTGGCTAGCAACAGTGTAAAAAACATCTTGTATCACCTTTTAACAAGTTTACCATATTAAAAAGTTGTCAAATAAAAGGGCAGTCCTAAGTGCTCCACATACTGCCCATCATACTGAAGCTACTTTACATGTTGTCCCTTTAACTCCTATGGGGTTTTTTTAGTTTTGAGGAAAACAAAAAAACAAACAAAAAACCCCAAACAAAAACCATGTAGTACTGCAGAATGCTGCTAGTATTGAGAAAGAAAATTTGTGAATACTGCTGAAGTCTTTATGGACTCTTGGTGCACAAAAGGAATGTTTTAGCAACAGAGCAGAGACCACAAGTTCACCAAAGGAGATACTTTTGAGAAGGAACTGGACGGCTGAAAATCTAGTTTCATGTAGAAGCATCAGCCTCAAAGAGAGTCTTACTAGCACAACTAAGATGCGAAGCACACCTTCTATATATCTAGGGTATTTACTCAATAAATGAGGCAAGATGTTAGGAAGATTTCATGAAGCCCCTTTCCTAAGCAATGTTCCATTTCAGAATGAAAAGTAAGCATCTTACTCCTGATAAGAGTTTCTTAAAATAATTGGTCATTTACATTGCTTGCATAATTGAAGTTAAAATTCCTGTGTTGCTAGTGCAACAGCATTAATAAAGCAAAACTGTTTTAAAGTACTTGTACATACACACACACTTTCTTCACCTGTAAAAATACAAATACAGAAACGCAAAAAGATCTATAAAATATACACTCCACTTGTAAGCTTAAGCACAGGAAGAAACCCTCAGAATTTACTTTCCATATAAAACCTAAAGACTACCTATTAGCAACAAATACTTTCTGACACCATGTGTATGACTTTGTGTTGATTATCTAAGTGAAAATTTTGTTGAACACATAGGCCCCACATTACGAGGGAGAGAAACAATAGTTTATGTAGAATGTGAGGTGTGAGGAAGGCAGGTAGGGTTAACTTCCTTCATGTCTCTGAAGTAGTTACTTCTAAACAGGGACACTGATACTTCATGCCTACGATATTTATTTCATAAATCAAGGTACATTTTGCAAGATGGAGCACTGAGGTAATTCCTAGGTTCTTTCATGCAAATTTTACAGGGAATTGAAAGAAATTAGCTCAACTTAAAAAAGGATGTTAAAATATAACTTCAAGGATATTGTAAAAATCACCATCAAGCCTTTTTTTTGCAATTGCAGTGAACTCAATTAGTCATAGTAGATTAACAGATACAGTTTAAGAATAGGAGAAGCCACTTGATCATCTACCAAAAGCCATCCAATTCCACTCTGCTGCTCATGCGCAGAAATCCATAACACGCTTTACTATAGCACGTTTTCTGCAAAGACCCAAGTCTTGTGCCAAATGCACCAGGAGAAGCAACACACTTCCCTGGGTAGAATAACTCCAACTGCTAATTAACTCTTGCCTGTCTTTAGATTACAGATATTTGCTTACTTTTTGCTTTCTTTATTTAATTTCTGTCTTCTGCCTAAATAAGAGGTTTAACAGACGTATTCTCCATGCACAAAAAACCCCAGGATCTTTAAGCAAACCACTTCTCTATCTTATTTTTGATAAACTACGTTAAAGGAGCCCTGGTGGTGCCTTTTTAAGGACTTCACTGCCAACCTCTAAATATTAATTCTTCTCTGCTCCTTTCTGAATTCTCAATTTCTCCCTAAAGTAATTCAAACTTAAAAATGTGGACAGATGGGTGGTACTAGTATTGGAGCATCAGTCTCATCAATTTTGAATGGATAGTGAAAATGACCTCTTCGCATAATTTTGTACATTCAGCTCAAATATAAATCACCTTAGCTGTCTTAAAATGCTTCTCAACCAGGATCAGCAGATAACTCAGAGTCAGTGCTTTCCAGGATATTACTCCCCATCATGCAGACATGCCTAGCATTTGGCTTAATTAAAATACCCTTTATTTAAAATGGATTCATTTTTTTAAGTGCACTAATTCAGTCCTTAGGACTGGTCTCACTTATCACCTTTTAGCAGTTGTCTTTCTTTTTCATCAGCAAGGTATGTTTACTTCAGTGTCAGTCATGAAGATAAATAAAAGGCAGAGTTAAAACCCAGCTGAAATTCACAAAAGCTCTTCATTTTGATATTTCACTATTAACAACTGCTTTTTGTCAGCTGCAATTTCTTGGTAAATTAGCTTTTAGCTGAGCTTTATGAGTCTGTATATTGTTGATTCCACCAATCCTATCAGGAGCAATGTCACATTTGGCCCAATATGGTTCAAAATGGCTAACACCAGCTGCTTCAGAGAAAGGGTTAAGCAATGTTAAAAAGTAGTAATGCATCAACTTGCTTCCACACCTATACTTTCAGAGGCTAACTTATCCAAGAAGTCCAGAGGCATATAAGCCTTAATAGCACTACTGTAACTATACTGTAACCGTAACTATAGCTGTTTATGTTATACATCCAATAATAACAACCATTCTTTGGCTTTTGAAAACATATTGCAATACTCTCAGTCTCTGTAACATTATATGGCAGGAAAATTCAAATGTTATCGATTACTGTGTGCAAAAATATTAATAATCAGTTTTGAATTTTCTACAGTTTAGTTTCATTTTAGTTCAAGGGTTCCAACTTTAGTTTACTGCCAGAAGGGACTAGATCCAAAGTTGGTATGTCCCAGGAATTTTTAAGACAATAAATGCTACAAAATTAAATAATTTGGCTCTTCAACAAAACATGTGAGTATCTTAATTCAAAAATATTGATCCCTGAATGAGCCAATAAGACCTCTCACTAGCCTATTACCTGTTTTTGCATATGTTCAGATTATCTTGTCATTTGTCCATGGTTAGCTACTCACCTTTTGGACTTGCTCTTAGCTCCCCTGATTATTTCTGTGTATATACTGCCTGTTGTGGATTATGACAATTTTATTGGCCTCCATAGAGTTGGTTTCTGCATTTTCTCTAGGCTATTTGGCTTCAATGGTCTTGTCAAACAGTCATTGCAAGCTCAGTCTAACCATTTTTCTGCATGCTCTGTATACATCTACAAAACAATAATTACTGTGTGTTCCAGCTGTGTATAAATTAATAATGCATGACTGTACTATAATATATCCATGTACTATGTCTGCACACGCAGTAATCCCTGACTGAAAGAAATTCTAGCTGTTTTCACAAAAAGGTGAGTTTTAGTCTAAGGTTTTTCCATTGGAATAAAACTAAAAATTTTGAGAAAACCATTCACAATGGAAACAAGCCACTATATATTACAGTGTGCTTTGCATCTTTAAAATTACCAATATTAAAACTGCCACAATTAATTTAATTAATGGACAGCTAATTAACTATAACATTTGTATTTAGAAATGCACAAATAATTGTGAGTTTATTTTGCATTATTTTCATTGCTGACCTTCAGCTGCAGCCAAGCACCGAGCAGCTGCTCGCCCATACTCCCCCTCCTCCAGCAGGATGGGGAAGAGAATAGGAAAAGAGAAAGTGAGAAAAATTGTTGGTCAGGACACAGGCAGTTTCAGCAGTAAAGGAAAGAAAATAAACTCAAAACAAACTAACTAACTAAAAACAAAAAAAAAAAAAAATCCAACCCAGATAATGCAAAGGCAACCACTCACTACCTCCCACAAGTAGACATGCTCAGCCACTGGTAGGAACAGCTACCTCCTCAAAAAAGCTTTTGTTGGCAAGAATAGCACTCTGTGACATTAAATAACTCTCTGTCAAATTTAGCTCATCTGCCCAGGTTGTGTCCCCTCACACCCTCTTTCCCATCCTCAGCTTACTCATAGCAGGGACATGGGAAAAGCAGGGACAAGAGAGAGCCTTGGCACCACTAATACTACTCAGTGATAGCCAAAACACTGGTGTGTTATCAGTACTGTTTCAGTCACAAATCCAAAACACAGCATTCATAGAGGCTGCTATGAAGAAATTTAACTCAATTCCAATCACAGTACACTAAGACACTGTAAAACATAACTAGAAATTATCTCACCTCTGGCCTCAGTGAGATACTGTCAAATTTTGCTGAAATAATGGCTCTTGCATGTTTTTGGCATTGGTGGTCAGTCTAAATTGAGTACTGATTTTCTGCAGTTTCATTTAAGACATACACACCTCTCTGCTAAGCCTCCTAGTCCAGGAGACATTAGACAGCATTTTGATTTCTGCACAATCCTGACACCTCAAGAGTTCAGCAACATTAAAGGATAGCCAACACCCCTGCTTGAGCTCAGATCTGTGCTTTGTGAAAGCATCTCTCTAGTCTAAATTCTTTTACAAATCAAATAGCAGCATCCTGTGATCTCCTCAATAATCCCAGCTGCTTGCTCTGAGGGGTTTTGAAAATTCATTTGACTACTTTGACAAAAGAAAGTTTGACTGCCTTTGAACCTGCTTTCAAAGACAAAGTTATACAAGTCAAGCTATTGCCCATGGAGTATTCTGGTTAACTTTGACAATGATGGATACCTTTCATGACCATTTCCCAGATCCCTTATGCCTACACTTCACAACTGTCCTTAATGATGAATGACAGTCATCTGCAATGAATGACAATTTTCCAGTACTTTCATCCCCAAAGAAATGGCATTATCATCACCTATTCTTGCTATAATTTATCAGGGTGAAAAAATACAGAGTCTCTGATTACTCAATTCTTCATTAATGTAATAACTTAAACAAATACTACGTTAGACATTTTGAGATGCAGATGGGAAAATATATCAAGTTCTTCAGTAGAATATACTGTCTTCATTACTCTAGGAACTGTAAATCTTACTCTTTAATGAAAATGCAATGTGGAGAAGACAGATTGTTATGATTTGAATCTAGTTCAGATGTCCTAGCTGAGTCTTGAATAAATAAATTGACTGTTATAAAATAAGGGATATTCAAAACTGTGTTTTGAATAGAAGCCTCATTCTCACCACTGACAAAAGTGGCAATTTTATTTTCTTAGTGAGGTAGTTTTAGTTTCATACGCTTACTTCTTTACTGATTCAAGACAGAATAGCCCAGCAACCACACCCTCTGGAAAAAGTCATCTATTCAAGCTTTACCTTTGTGAGAAAAGGTCTTACCTTAGACCACCATTATTGGCAATGATTACTTATTACTGGCAGATTCAATTGAATTTATCTCAACAAATAAAGAAAGCTTGGCTGAAAATTATTATTTCTGTTACAGTAACATTAAAGGTCCACAGATCAGGACTTCCCTGTGCCTGTACTTTATAAAAACAAAATGAAAAGTACTGCACATAGAACAAAGTGCTTGACATCTAACCAAAGAAAACTATAATCTAAATGTCAATCTTCAAATAGAAAGAAACATGGTAAGTAGAGAAGCATGAAAATCCCAGAACCAATGGGAAAACATTCATCAACTTGATGGGCATTGACATTAGAGAACTTGAGTCTTGGCTTTTGTAATGGCATCACCTTATGATCATTAGTGATGATTAGTGATTCTTCTTATGAAGAGAATTTTTAAAAGAGAAAAATCTTCCTACATTTTCAGAAGTGTTTGAAGGACCTCCTACCAGGCTTGCACGGCAGAAAAAGAGAAAGTATGGAAGGTTTTTCTTTAAAACAAGATGTAAAGGAACCTAAAATAACATGCCACTTAAGAAGACAAATGATATCCTACTACAAGGGGAACCAGCTTTTTTTTTCTTCCTTTGAATTTGTGTGTAGATGAACATGAGTGTACTTTTCTTAGTGTGTAGAGATTTTATATCTGTGGTATATGTCTGAATATTTATCCATTTTCAGTATGAGACCAAGAGGATAATTAGTTTCCAGGGACTGGTACAAAGCAGTAAGTCAATGCTGCTGCAGTGAGAGAACGCACACGTACACAGAAGGGGGGGAAGATGACTGTGAAGGGATAGAGGTAAATCATAGTGGGCATATAAAAACTACTTCCCAAGGCAGACACACAAAAAAAATTACCAGATGGTAGCAAGTATTCTCCATTTGCTTGTGCATTCTTCACCTTTGGGAACTTTGTGTATGCTTACATTTGTGTTTTTGAGCTTTATAAATCTAGTTGCTCCAGAAGGCACATCATATTTACTTACAGACTGATTTAGCACCATTTGTATGGTCCAGGTGTGCTGCCTGTGGAACACAGGGCATCTTCTCTGAGTCCTGCAGCAGCTTCAGAAAAACCTTTCATGAAAGTAAAAAAAAGTACTTTAGAATCAATTTTCTAAAACTATTTTATATATATCCTAAACCATCCAGACTGTCAGAAATTACTACTGACTGCTGTAAACACCTTGCTGGAATATGACTATAAAATTAGTTCAGCTCTCCTGTTAAAATCTTGGCGATAAGGGAAATGAAATAAATACCAATAGATGCAAAAGTACCCATGCAAAACATTGCTGACCATGAACACTGCCATCTGTGAAGGTTTTTCAATAGACTGCCCTTGATTGACTTTTTATGCTCCTAAGCCTTGGTATGTGCTGGAACTCAGTCACTGCAATTTCTACCAAGGAAGCAGCTTAACTCTCTTCTGATGCTCTAGAACCATTACCAAAGAGCTCTAGTTGTACTAGAAGATCTAAATCTAATGTACAAAATCCTACAGAGCTGAGAACCTGCAGATTCCAGGGAATTCACAGTGTCTAGGGACGCTCAGGAAACGTTCCTAGACATACGCAAGCACATGGACAATAACGTTACTGAAAGACATGTAAAGGACAAGGCAATCAGAGACAACCAAGGTGAACAAAGTCTTGTAAAACTAGTACTGCAGAGGGGACTGGGCAACAATGTGTGTTTCGTAGCAAAACATTAGTGTGCATACCCCAAACTGGGTAGAGATGATAGGATCCTGTTACCTAAAATCATGATGAGAAAAACTGACATTACTTTTTTATAAAAGCAACAATCTAAAAATATGCACTAAATTGAAATTGAAAGGATTGATTTTTCTAAAGTAGGGGAATGCATGTCAGAAGGGAGTTAAAATTATAAAAACCCCACAGAATTCACCAACTTCATAATCATGAAGTCTATTTGAATGGTATATATACTTTGCCAAACAGATATGTGTTCAACCTACTATTTTTTCCTTAAACCTGTTTCACAGTTCTGTCCACATAAAGCCCTTTGAATTTCATAGACATGAATTTCATTTATCTGTACTTCAGCCTTGCAGAAGCTTTCAAAGTGAGCCTTATTCAAACATTCCCCACTTCTTGTAAGCTCAAACTAAAAACACAGTTAACATTTTCTTATCTTAACCCAAACTGCAATTTAAAGAGTGATCTAAGAACCTCAAGTAAAAGAAAAAAAAGAAAAATTTACAGAAAATACAGGTACCATGAGCATCTCAAATTAAACAGGAAAAGAACAACCATATTTTTTTCTTTTTCTTGACGAAAGTTTTCTTTTGCTCTTTCCTCTCTGTTTGGGTTGAGCTGTAAGACAGATTATACCCACAGTGCAACTTTCAGAAATCATTAAGAAACCATTTATTTCTTCCCACAAAAGAATCTGATCTCAGCTATAACAAAAAATTCCTTGTTTCCAAGGAGCTCATACAATAGACAATAAAAACCAGTCAATGTGAAGTACTTTATAGCTCTTGAAAGATATTTCTTGACTTTCTAAGGTCTGACTCTTACAAAAACCATATTTTGCTTAGTCAATATAATTGCCATTTAACAGTGGTTATTGATTGCATTTGTTACCTGCCATCTTTCAGGGAACAACTTTAGCCATTAACAACTGCAAGGCCAGAAATTTCTGGCCTTATATTTCTGTATTAGACCCTGGAGGCAGATCCTGACAGTCTAAAGCCACATTCTAATTTGTTTTCTTGGACCTGCTTGCTGATGGCTGTGAAATCCAATTCTGTCAAGCAAACCAAACTAAACTCCAACCACAGAATCATAGAATCACTGAATGCCCTGTGTTTGAAAGGACCTTTAAGATTGTCTAGTTTCAACCCCTCTGCCATGGACAAGAACACCATCCACTGGACTGGATTCCTCAGAACTCCATGCAGCCTGGTCTTGAACACTTCCAAGGATGGGGCACCCACAGCTCCTCTGGACAATCTGATCCACTGCCTCACCACCCTCACAAAATAGAATTTCTTCCTAACATCTAATTTAAACCTACTCCCCCTCGTCCTGTCACTGCACGCTCTTGTGAAAAGTCCCTCTCTGTCTCATAGGCTCCCTTCAGGTACTGGAAGGCCACTAATAAGTCACCTCAAGGCCTTCTCCTCTTCTAGCTGAACAATCCTAACTCCCTCAGCCTTTCCTCATGAGAGAGGTTCTCCATCCATCTATTCACCTTGGTGGCCTCCTCTGGACTCACTCCAACAGGTCCCTGTCCCTTGTGTGCTGGGGTGCCCAGGGCTGGATGCAGCTCTGCAGGTGGGCTCTCACCAGAGCACAGCAGAGGGGCAGAATCCCCTCCCTGGCCCTGCTGCCCACGCTGCTTTGGATGCAGCCCAGAACATATTTGGTTTTCTGGGCTGTGAGTGCCCATGGCTGGGTCATGCCCAGTCTCTCATGCATCAGCACCCCAAAATCCTTCTGGGCAGGGCTGCTCTGATCTGTTCATCCCCAGCCTGTGTTAGTACTGGGAGTCGCCCCATCCCAGGGGCAGCACCTTGAACTTGGTCTTGTTAAACCTCATGGTTTAACAAGATTCCCATGGGCTCAATTCTTGATCCTGTCTAGCTCCCTCCAGATGACATCCTGTCCTTCAGGTGCATCAACCACTTGGTGAAACCACAAAGTAACTACACATCTGTGGCTAGGACAATGCCTACACTACAAAACATTGCCTGCATATGTTTACTTCAGGGCCAAAATAGCTGCAGACACATTTAATTATTTAATCTCATTAAGACCCTGTAGATAGGATGTAGTTATACCTTAAAAAAAATAAACAAACTCACCAAATGCTTTTCTAATACATCCTATGTCTGTTGCAGCTTCATTGACACATACTCTGATACAGCTATAAAGGCAGAAGGCCACCTGCATTGCCCAGTCCTCCCCATGGTATCCAGTTTTCAAACACCCTCTTAAGAATGGGAATAATTAGGGGCTACACTGTACAGAAGATATGATAATTTTCCTGATGCTGCACCAGATACTGTGAACAGAAATGGTATTAGCCTAACAATGTTATTAACAGAGTGAGTACCTTCTGAAACACACAGGTATGGAAAAGTCAGGATTAAGCACCATGACAAAGAGACAGTATGTTCTTGCTATGTCTAAAGGGAGGTGTATTCTAGACCTCAGCAGAACATCCTTTCCCCACGTGCCCTAGCAACTCCAGCTTGCTCAGTTAGTCAGAGCATGGTGTTAATGACAGCAAGGTTGTGGGGTCAATCCCCATGTGGGACATGCACTCAAGACCTGGATTTGATGACCCTTTTGGGTCCCTTCCAACTCAGATTGTTCTGAGAAATTCTGTAACTCTCTGAAATTCTCTCTAATTTCTGTTTTGACTAGCAAGTCTGTATCTGACTAAGGACTTGTTCTTGTCAAGGACAAAAAGTGCTTGAGGAAACAAGTCTGGCCAAATGACATTACAGTGAAATAGATTCATGTGATTGTGCCACCACCAGAATGTGTTGGAGCACCCTGCATCTCTCTAGAAGGTGCACATAATTTCAAGGAGGTATATGGCTTTCCCTGGAAAGTTTTGATGCAAACACTCAGGTCATTTCAAAGAAAATAATTTTAAAACAGTACTCAACAAATTTTGAACATCTTATTTTGAAAAGATGTTACAATAGTTTTGTTCTCCCCTCAAAGGAAAACAAGAAAGCAACAAGCTTTGGAATCTCCAGTTGCCAGAAAGTGAAATAGCATCTTCCAGAGAGCTCTTAGCATAGGCTTAATTTAATTAACTACCCTTCTACTCTCCTTTTGGTTCTATCAACACTTTGGATTACAAATATTATAAAATATACAAATACAAATGTTTGGAAAAGATATCTAAAGCCTAAATTTGAGCTAATATAATATTAGTGAGATTTAAAGGTGTCAGAAACTGATTTGTTAGCGCTTCAAGATTCCTTTGAAATATGAATGGAAGTCCATTTTCCCCCAGTGAATACGATTTTTAGAGAGTGTGAGTGTCCCTCCGAATTAAAACCAATAATGGTAAGTGTATAAGAGAACAAAAAAAAGGATAAAAAAAATTATAATACGTTTCTTCCTTTAAGGCCAAGGTTCTTTGTTTCCAGACTGAATTGCTTGAATAGATTAAACAGTGCTATTATGTGCTATCCTTTTAGTTCCCAATGCAAAGAGGCTTTTGGATAAGATAATAGAGAATTGAGGTTGTAACGACAACTAATGATGAGATGCAGAGATAACAGAAATCAACCCAAATTAATGCATTAAATCTTCAAGCTGAAGAATGATACCTTAATATCTAATACTACATTTAAAGATGTTTTAAACTTCCCCTTCATGAAACAGCCAAAAGCAAGCTTTTCACTGAGTCACAGATTCAGCTCACTGAGGAATCACTGAGACATTAGTCTCCTGTCATCACTTGCAGTGAAAAAAAGTTATTTCTGAAGGATCTAGAGCACAGTACTTGGATAGTGGTGGTTTAGGGAATCTTGTTATTTAGAAATTATAGATGGGATAAAAAGAGTCCAAGGGAAATAAATTCTTGCTGACATGGCTATTTACACAGAGCTAAATTCAGAATTATGAAGATGCATAACAGACTCTCTTCCTCTGAACCATTTAGTATATACATATACATACATGTACATTTATGTGGGTATATATGTTGATGTATACATATATCAAAGACTTTATCTCCTGGTATTCACAGAAAATATTCTTTAGGTATTTCATCACACAGTTTGGCTAAGTCCTAAGCTTCAGAACTAGTAAGTTGAAATGTATTCTTAGCATTTTTTTTTTCAGTCCAAAGAGTCACCTGAGCTGAATCACCAGACTTGAAAGCCCAAAGCTTGTTCCAATACTATGGGCTTAGGACAACACTGCTTCTCATAAAGTCAATGACACATTACATTTCCCTTAAATTAATGCAAAAAAAAAAAATTAAGGGTTACACAGTTCATCAGTATTCACATTGGATTCTTAAAAGAAAAAAATATGCCATAGTAGAGTAGGTGCTGAAATTAACAGCAAAGCAAAACCATATAGTATAGATTTTACCTGACTTGGGAGGTTTTGTTTGTTTCCTTGCTCTTTTTTGGTTTTTTGGTGGGTTTTTTTGTTTGTGTTTTTTTTGTTTTGGTTTGGTTTTTTTTCTTTTTTGAAAACATGCTTCTCACAAGAAATTGTGCAGTATAAAAGATACAATCAAGATTCTCTAACCAAGAAAATGTCATTACACAGAAAAACTACAAGTACCTCTTCCAAAGTTGTGTCAGAAATGCCATAGCCAGTCACATGTAGATGCTGAAGGCTTTGATCTAAAGCTTGGAAAAGACCTTTAAAAGAGGTCTTATCTGCCCTTTCTGGGATCACATAGGTCAGCTCAGTTCCACTGTTATCTTTCAAGAAGGCTTCTGGGATGTGGGTCTGTACCAGAGAAGTGACCTGAACAATGTGCTTAGGATCCTGGATTTCAAACACAGAGGGCTATGAAGAAAAAGATGATAATGCAAAAAAAAATGAAATATTTCCAGAAGTATTGGTCTTAATATTAGAATTCATGCACAAAAAATTCCACTAATGAAACTGCATCACAGCTGGGATACAGAGACTACCTCCCAGGAATAAAGGACAATGAGACAAGCCTATTTTCAGCTAAATACTGATACTCACCATTTTCAAAGATGCCATTGTGTTCATCTAAATAGCAATAATAATACCACCCACCCAAACAACCAAGGAAGCCAATAAAAACATGTTTTGCTCGTTCTCTAATAATCATATTACTAAACATATTACTTCCTGGCAGGGACATGCATCTCCCTTAAAATGTACTTGGCAGGCACCCTGCAGTTCAGTACAGTACATTTTTAACTTACCTTTTTTATGAGTGTTAGACTGTGTCCCTGGCCATATGTCTCCCTCAGGTAAGAGGGAGAACCACAGCACCTCAGCTGGCCACGCTGCAGGATGGCAATGCGGTCACTGAGCACCTCGGCCTCATCAAGGTGGTGAGTGGTGAAGATCAGAGTGCAACCTGCAGGACAAAGATTGGAACATGTCTACAAAACCTGATTTCTAGAGAAACCCCTCACAAGGGTTCTTTAGTCCTAGGGAAACATATTTTCAGGATGCTTCAAAATCTTAAATGCAGGACACAAACAAAATATGCTGTCAGAACTAGAAATTGAGTTAGATTCAGTTCTAAACTCACTTTGCCCTGTTTTATACATAGCAAACAATACTAAGGCTTTAGAACCTCCATCTCTTTTAAAGGCTAAAGAAATTCCTTAAAATGACATTACAGCAGTGTCTCTTTCAATGGATCACTCAATGTGAGTTATTACAGCTAATTGAGGGCTCACTAGCTGAAGAGTTTGCGTCCCACAATCAATTTTAGAATTAGTGTAGCAGACTGACGATGAATAAATTTTAATTAGAAGTACATAAGCATCTATATATAAATACATGCCAAATAGGAAAGGGAAACCAGAAAGTAATTTTATGAAGCTGAAGAAAGGGCAGAAACTTCAGGACAGGACTTAGGACTAAGCTCAGTCTTTTTTAAGATTGGGCATCTTTCTGTGCAATAGCAGATAATTGTTGTAATTCCATTTAACTTGCCTTAAAGTTACCAAGATTAACTTAATGTTTCCTCAGAAATTAATGTATTTAGCTTCTGATAATATTTTGACTACATTTTGACTATCTGGTTTAAATTTATTGAAAAGAAAATTCAGAAAAGAAAATAAGAAGCAAATGATGCACATAAACTTTGTACCAGCTTTGTACTTCAGAAGAACATCCCAGATGCTACGGCGAGAACATGGATCTACTCCACTGGTGGGCTCGTCCAGAACAACTGTCTTTGAGTTTCCAATAAAGGAGATGGCAATTGACAACCTCCTTTTCATTCCCCCAGAAAGGGCTCCAACAGGTTTGTACTGATGTTGGGATAAATCCACATCTTCCAGAGCTCTGAAATGGGAATACAGAAGCAGGATCAATTTTGAAAATGCTTTTCTAGTCACATTCCAGCCACTCAGAGAACAAGTACTGAAAATTCACTGTAAATGGAAAGCAATAAAATCACTGTATGATTATATACTTTGGCATCAAAAACAAATAGGAACAAAAAATCTCTACCTACAAAGCATAAACGCTTATCATCCTCAGATGCACAGATTTTAAATAATATTGTAAAGGCCAACTTTAAATGAAAGATAATAAAATTAACACTAGTTTGTCCAACAACTTCAGCAAGCTACAGATTATAGCCCCTTTAAATAGTGATAAAGGCTGCTAGTTTTGTGAAATAAACTGATTAGGGACCCCTGGGTAGAATAATACTATCTAATCAAATTTAATCTAATTCCTATGTTAAGGACTGGGAGATATCTTACAGCTGTTTCCAATTCAGCCCTCGCAAGATGCTGGTCTTGTATCTGAGCATGGTATGGAAACATGATTAATAAAGGCAACTCTATAAGTCCTTTGGCTTATTTTTCATTACACTGAGCATACAGTCACTGACCTAAGAGCTTTCAGCTGCTATCAGCTTGGCAAGCTGATAGAAGGCTCGACAGTCCTGAGCTAAACTCCTGAATCATTTCAGTGAATATGCAGTCTGTAAGCAATGCTGTCTACCCTGAGAGAATTTCTCATTTTTTAAGAAAACACATTTCAATAGCTGTTCTACAGATATATAGTGAGAAAAATTATTCTTAATCTCTTTAGAAGTCCACTTTTTTAGTTAAAAAGTTTTTGCTTCATTCTTTTGTTTTTCTAATTTCTCAGAAGTCTTTTAAAACATTTGTTGCCTTTAAAAATAGTTTTTCTTAGTAGCAAGGCCTGCAGAGTTCTGAGTGTTCTCATGTGCCATTAGTATGACAGACTGCTGCTGGAAATACAATTCAGCAGTCTAAGTACATTAAGATACAGAATATTATTTTGCATCCATTTTAAACCATTTACTAAGTCTGTTTTGTCTCTGTAGTTCTAGAGAACTCCTTCTGTTGTTTCTGCAGAGGACAGGGTGTCCACACCTGAGTTTGTTCAGATCCAAATTTAAAAGTCACAGGCTTTTATGATTGCTGCCAAAAAGTAAAGCCACTTTGCCAGAAGTGCCTCTGCATATGCCTGATTGTACACTTAAGGAAGAGTCCCATCAACCTGACATTTGTTTCCATTGAAGCATGGAAATGCCTAGCCCTTCACTGAGTCTGGCATGAATAAGAAGGTAAACACAAACTATTTATGCTGCCACGCTGTTTGAAAAACATATCTCTTATTTCTGAAGTAGAATAAATGCAGTTTGCTATTAATGAACCAGATCTCAGCTTGTACAGTTCACTTGTTAGTTTAATATACACTAGGAAAAATTAAGATCTAGTCCTATATTGGAGACGTATCAGCACAAAAATACTAGCAAATGTTTTTCACCTGACAAGTGGCAAATCCTCTGAGTTCATGTCAGAGCTCTGACTTACTTTTGCTATTGCATTTTTCTTTTTAAAACCTCGTCATTTATTAAAAACATTTCAAGGCTGGATTTGGCAAAGGGAAATGAGATGGCTTACTTAAAAATATAGTAGCAATCACTGCCTTTACCTGGATTTTCTGGTTTTCTAACCTTCCTTCTGCTGCATGTGAAGAAATACAGGATAATAAATTTATAAAGTCATTTTGTTGATTTATTTAAAAACTTGGGGCAAGCACAGCAGTTTTCTTTCTATCTGCTTCTCCATCAAGAATAGAGGTAAGGCAGACAGCATGAGATGGAACCCTTGCAACTTTTACAAGGCTAACCAACTCCATGCCAGTGAAAACATCATTATTTGATGGTTCTGCATACCAGGTTTTTAATTATTGACAGTTCCCTCTACAAATATATTCAAGTAATAGTTAGACACTAGGAAATTTATTTTCAAGTCATGATTTCAGAACATGAAATGTAACGAAAACTCACAAAACCCTGCATTTTCCACTGTTTTTCCCTCGCAAGTTTCGCATTTTCTCTTTTTTATTTGGGTGGCTTGCAACGGTCATTACCAATTTACTTGACAGATGTCCAGAAAAGGAAGGAAAACTCACCCACTGACTTGCTCATCCAACTGTTCTTTTGTCCACCCAGGGGCCTTCACTGACCCGTAAAGCAGGAGATGCTCTCGCACTGTCAGCGTGTTGAACAGGACGTCGTACTGGGGACAAACACCCAGCTCTGTCCTGATGGCAGCCAGCTCAGTCCGTATGTCCTTCCCATCAACAATAATGGTGCCAGAGCTTGGTGGGTACAGACCAGTCAACAGGGATCTGACATAAGAAAATAAAAATAAATCAGCAAGATAATGTGCAATTAGCAAATCCCTTAGATATCCTGAGGCATGTTTCAACATCCTTAGAGTAACACCAATTCAGTTGAGTATAGTTATAGAGACATCACGAATGTTTTGGGTTTGGGTTTAGCTACTTTTTGCTTTCGGTGGCTTTTTGGGTTTGGGGAGTTTTTTTAGTTGGTTGGTTTGTTGGTGAGTTTTTTGTTTTGTTTTTTGAATATGATCTCAAGAGTTCTTAATTTCCCTTCATCTAGAGAAAGATTTTTTTTCCCCAGCCAAATTTAACAGGTGGTTGTTTCCTTCTCCACGTGGGTATTTTGTGAGGAGCATTTCCCAGTTAGGTCCCATCCTGCGTCACTGTCTTGATGAAAGCTGATTATATCTAATAGAAAGGTAGAAACATACATTTCTTAGTTGAGACATTTTTTAAGGCCATTTTTCATTTTATTACTTTCATTTTTGGTCAACTGCCAAGAAAGAAGTCCCCTGCAATTTCTAGGGACAAAACCACCATAAAATTCCAAAAAAAGAACACTCCAAGATGTGTTCAATTCCCCAACCAGACATGCCCAAGTCCTACCTAAGCTGCTCCTGGGATATCACATCATGGTTCTAGTGACACAGAAGAATCAGTTCTCTACTCATTACATTCCTTTTGTCATAGATATGCAACCCTCACTTTCCATGTGCTTTGGGGAGTGTATCAAATATATATTTGGGGAGGGAAAAAGCATAGCAAACAGTTCACCAAATTTTAAACCAAAAAAGCACAGTGGAGATCAGAGGGGACAGTAGTGGCATTAAATTCAGGCTTACATAACTGTTGTCTTTCCAGCTCCATTAGGTCCCAGAAGCGCTGTTATCTGGCCCTTATGGAAAGTGAGGTTGAGATCTTTAACAGCAGCCTTCTGACCATCCACGTGCTCTTTGGTGAGGGACAGCAGCACCACACCAACGGTGGTGGCTCCTTCAGTGCAAGGGACTTTCCAGCCCTGAGGTGCTGGGTCTGTGTGGGGAAGAGTAGCAGAACGAGCAGGTTGCTGAATCTAAATGTGTGTTTGTGCATAAAAGGAATAACAAAATTACTTAACTTCTGCTACCGTTTACCAAGGCCTAGAACAGATGTTCAAATTGACTGAACCGACAAAAACTACACTGAAATGCAAGATACCATGCCAATTAATATTTGCTAAGAATTTGGCCCATTTGTTATGCTGAGTTATGTGCATGTCTACACATGTCCTGATAAAGTCATAAAATAGTTGCTATATTTTATTTCTAGTTAAAATACTTATAATATTACCTGAATAATTTTTTGTGCCCATAAGCGTTAGAATATTCTAACTGTGTATGCTACTTCATATGTCATCCAATTTCAGGCACACAATATTGATATAACATTCACAGGCACGGGCAGTTAATCATCTCAATTCCCCTCAGCCAACTAAGCCAAGCAGATCTCTGAAACGATTCAAAGCAGCAGCCTAGTCCAAGCATAATTCAAGGTGCTCAAGGCAAGCAGATATCCAACAGTCTTCTTGCTGTGAGTAACATCCTCAGGAAACTGAGATGCCATATGACACCAATGAAGTGGCCTTCCTTTCCATGTCAGGTTTGCACTACTCATGTTTAATATTTTATTGACTCATTACTACTTTGAAATCTGGAAGTGAGTTGATTTTTTTTTATTTTTAAGCAAAGGCAAACCAGATTGGAATGTTAGTCCAAAGAATAAACTTTTATGCCTGAAATTATGAGAAGAGAGAATTATTCTTATGCATATACATACACATAATATATTTATGGTTTATAGTTATATTCTTTGCAATAATTTTACATAAATAAAATGCAAATATTACAAGAACAGAGAACTATCCTCTACATAAAAATCTTGAATCATATAAATCAAATTATAAATAAAAAATACATAATTATTTCAATTATTGGTTTGTTTACACTGTGAATGAAGAAGCTGTTTTGCTGCTTTCACACTCAATTTTAAGCTTCTGGCAAAAATTCATTCCAAACTTGAGGTCACTTGCTAGCAAGCTACTACCAGCAGTTGTGGCACTACTGAGATCTCCCACCCATGCTCCTCTCTTCTACGAACCTTTCTGCTGTTTCCTAAATTTGCATTCTTTAAATTAACAAAAAAGCATTTAAGTGCAGAGGGGCCTCAGACAATGTAGCTCGAGAAAGACTCAAGAGGGAGAACTCCAAGTTACTCCCAAGCACTAAACTGCTTCCCCTGGGACTCCTCCCAAGGGGCGCTCCAAGTGGGCACGCAGCACCCTGGTCACTGCCAGCCCTGCTGCAGTTGTGGTTCCAGCTGGCAGGACCTGCACTCCCAGCTCCTCCCTCACACATCTCTGATTTCCTAAATGTTCTCCATGCCCCTGGGACCAGCCCTTGCCTGGCCTGTATAAAACAAGGGAAGAAATTGCCTGGAAGCAAGCCACTTTGCTCTTCCTGGAAAATGCTCCGTGGCTGCATTTATCCCATTGTCAGGGCAATGGCACACCATTCTTTTAAAGGACAGCAAGCTCCTTTGCTGCAGACAGTGTTACCATTCACACACAATTTGCTATCAACCGCATGACACGAGGAAATCGCTGAAATGATTTGAGCCAGAAACCACACTAAAACTGGTCAGGCAGAGAAGTTTAAGTCTTTGTTTTCTGCACATTACGTGGTGAATCCAGGAAACACTGGAAATCTTCATTTTATGTAAGGACCAAAACAATTTTCTTAACAAAATGGAGTTGTTCCAAATTGCAGAAATTCAGACAAAACTCATACAAATTGTTTTTCCACGAGTGTTTAAAATGAACCTCAAGACATTTTGAAGTCTGCTCCAATCTAGGAGACAGCTGTATGTAAAACTGCTGAGTTGTTCAGCTTCTTCACCTATGCTACAGACAACTGGATCATTTCTAAGATATTGTAACTCCCAAAAAAAGCACAACAACCCATCATGCTGTTCTAAGGCCCAAGATGGAATGCAGGTGAGAGTGACTTACTCCTTCATTTACAAAACCTAAACTAAATGTAGGAACATCCTTAAAGGGACTGGAGATGGGGAAAAAGGTAAAAAAATCTGAATTAATTGTAAGCAAACGAACATACATAGAAGAGCAGTGAAATTATTTGGAGGCTGATAAAAATTATTTACAATAACAGCTTTCTAGACAAATGGCTAAGAAGCAGAGACAGAAATAACAGTGATTTTAGAAGAGGGAAATTAGAAACAGAAGAGAAAAAAGAGAACAGAGTTAATTTTTTGACTGAAACAAGAAGCAAATTTTAAAAAAAAGTAAATAAAGCACAACACATTTGGGATTCATTAAGAGTAGGAAAGGGTTCAGTGGCTTCCAAAAGATCCAAACAGTGCAAAGTGGCAATACACTGGGACAGGATGAACCCAAGAGATACTTCTTTTACATCTTTCTAAGAGTTTTTTTAAGTATTTCTATACAATAGTTTTCACAGAATTAATCAATCATTACAGAGGGTAGCAAAATGAAAGAGTTACTATATAATATTCATAGTATATGCTACATAATGAATGAGAGAAATGGACAAGAACTAAACATATAATACAGGACCAAGCAATGATAAAAGCAGATTGACTATGACTAGTACGCCATCCAGAAAAAAAAGGCATTGATCAAATTCTATTACTACAAACCTTTTTCTTGGAAGTTTTCATTGAAGAAGAACATATTAGAATTCAGATAATGTCCCTTGCTTCTCTCTGTACCACACAGGTTCTTCCAGTAGGAAACAGTAAAGGGAAAGTACCACCGGTTCTTCAATCCAAATTTTCCTATGTTAGAATCATGATACAAAGTGTTGAAAATTTTATAGTCATTTTGCATCTGTTTGTAGACTAAAAATGTCCTATTGTTGCTTACAATGAGTGGGTTAGACCATTTAATTAGCCCAAATACTTTTCTTTACTTAAAAAATTTAATAAAATACCAAAAAAAAGTCATTTGGTCACAAAACTAGGTCCTTCCATAAAATAATCAAGCCTCAGTGATGCTTTACCCTGTCTCCAAATCAGCTTCAAAGTGTAATAGAATCATAGACCTAACATAATCTTGTAAACCCATAGGGAAGAAAATGCACCAAATAGCCTGCCAAGAGAAAGAGCCTATTTTATTTTATTATAAAAATAGTCCATTGCACCAGTTCTTCCATTAATATCTGCAAAATGCAAACAAATCAGCCATCAAAAGAAACACTTACTATGGCACAAACAAAAAGGGCAAAAACACAGTCCTGTATACAAACTAATCTTTGGCAGTGCCTGATCTTTTCAGGCATTACTTAGCCATCACACAATACACACTGTCTCTATTTGGAGTGTCCACATTTGGAGTGTGGAGTTGACACTGAAGGACAAGTGTCAATTGAAGATAAAGCTTTTTAAATTCAATTGCATATTCCATCCACTCCTATCCTTCAAGGCAAAATTAATTTTAATTTAATAAACAAAGACATACAAAGTAGCCAGAAGAAAAAGCTACATATGCAAATCAGAGAAAAGGTAAATCATCAGAGGAAAGGTAAAACATACAGTGAGGCATGAGGCCATGATTAAAGCACATCAACCAATTCAATAAGATTTATAAAACTTGGTTCATGAAAAAATTTAAATAAACACACCACTACTTTCTGAAAATACACTTGAAAATCAATTCATTTTCTCTACACACTGGACTGTGGACTGATTTGGAACGAGATACAGCTACTGTGCTGTCTGAAGTTTTTTTGATCTGAAAACATGCTGTTGTTCATGGGTTTCAGCCCAGGTACTGAGAGGAGATTCACCACTTTTCCAGGAAGTTTTGCTTCTAGACTAAGCCCTCTTACTCTGAAGATCCAATAAATTCCTAATTCTATCAAATATTTGGCATACCCATCAGCAAACAAAAGATATTTCATGCCTGGCTACAAATTCTAGTCCATTTGTTAGCACTAGTTAGTACTTATGCATTTAGGAAGATGTTGTTTCCCAGTCCCTAAAGAAAGTCAGACAGTTTTGCACAACAGAACCATATCTCAGAAAAATACATATTTTTGTTTTATTTGCATAAAACCAAGAAAGACAATGCCACAATAAGTGTTTCCTATGGTGACTGAATGTTTACATTGTGAAAATATTAATAGATGAATAATATTAAATAACTTCTTCAAAAACATGAAATAAAAACAAGCCCATGATCTTACCAGGAAAAATATTGCTGAAATACCAGCCACCTACAAAATATAAAATGGAGTCAAAGAACATCATCCAGCACATCCATCCAAAGGTCATGTATCCTCCTTGTGTTGTTGACTGGTGCACATTATCCCACTGAATACCTGGTAGTAATAATAATGATTTTTTTAAAGGTCAAAGCTAGATCAGCACAGAATTAAAGATCACAAAAACAACAACACCATGCACTTCTGGGCATTCAAGCACTGGCACAAGACAAACCATGGTTAATAACAGTAAACCTAATGAACAGAAAAAAATTTCTATGCCTCTACAAGCCTGTCTTTAGAACAGCAGGTGACACTGCTGCGGAGAAAATGTAGAGAAAATGTTGTAGAAAGGGTTGTTTATGAAGTTTTAGCTGGCCTTTAATTTGGCAAAAGAAAAAGAACTACAACACTGACAAAATTAATCAGGCTTTAAGTCACTCTGTTAATATAAAGAAAAGGATTATACAAAGTTTAATATCATTTCTATAATGCTAAATCTGAAGATTTAAGTCTGTGAATTCTAATTAAGAAGCATTGTGTACAATGACTGCATTTAGAGGTAAACATGGATGAACTCACTGAATAATTGCTTCATAAATTTATTACATTGCAGAAGACACAAAAGGAAAAAAGAAGGTGCAAACACTAGTGCTACAGAAAGCTACCATACTGCAAAATGGAAAACAAAACTAACAAAGTTGTAAATTTATTAAAATATTGCATTTTTAAAACTGAAAATGCCACTTTGTTTGCAGTAGAGTGGAGTGTGATATTGCTTCTGCAATTCTTTTTCCACAATTGTCAAGGAAAGTAGTTTCTCCCAAAACACATTTTGCCCTTCCTTCAGTAAAGAGAAGTCATTTTGATGAAGCGTCTGGTGGGAAATTTAAGTAATATATTCTTCAATTGTCTCTTCCACTCCTTCAAACTGTTGTACCATTATGACAATTTTTCAATAGTTTGAAACATACACTGTTATGAATATTGTTTTTGCCATAGTAGTGAAAAAAAAGATTACATTAATATACCTGACCTTGACCCAGCTAATTTATTTGAGATTTTTACAGAACAGATTGATAAACATTTGCCACAGTAGTTTTTGAAATAGTCATTACAAATCTTTTCTCCTACCCAAAGACCTTACCTATTTCTTGGCCCTCAAAATATGTAATGAAAAATATTCCTTGCCCAAAGGCGGTTGTGGAAAGGAGACACTGCAACATCAGAGGAGAAAGAGTATGTGAATATCAAATAAAAACATGCTGTTAACAAGTTCCATGAAATAAAATATATTGTGATATTAAAATCAAGCACAAACTAAATAGACCTTTTTTTTCCTCCACATAGGATAATGGATGCTATTTCATTTTATGTTTTAATATTATGGACTCCCCCACAAACCTTAGTAGTATTTGTTCCACCTAACAGAGCTCCACTGACCTAATTATTAATGCTGGAAATTGTTATTTTATCTGACCAACTGACACCGAAAAAATGAGCTGAAAAAGAAATTTTAATAGTGTATGAATTATTCCACCAGCCTAATTTAGTGAGTTGTTTTGAAATAGTAAAGCCATAATGTGTGAAATATGGTTTTCTTTATATGATGGTGATACTTGATGTCACATTCAGGGATATAGTATTTTAGGACAGTACAAAGACCTAAAACAGGCTATGGAATACATAGAACAGGAAAGTATCTGAAAGAACCTACACCAAAGAAACACATACCTCAGATTATATGGTTGGACAAATTTCTGATTTATTCTGCAATTATACTAACAGAAAATCAATCACTAGTTTTTTTTCCAGACAAATAATGACTTTGAGGAGTGGCATGTCATCAGCTAATCTTGAAAATACACTAATGTTACAAATATTTTGAGGTCAAGACATTAAGAGAACTCATGAGTATGAGGAATGCAACTTCCTCATATTTTCTGTAGATTTACAAAATTGCCCTAGCACATTATTTTTCATTCCCTTCTACCTTCTAAATATTTTCTCAGTTGGAGATTTATTAGTGTGATTTATTTCCAATAATCACAAAAGCAAACAGAAACATGGGAAAAAATAAATACATTATGGTCTGAAGTTTTGAAACTATAGAAATTCTCAGCATAATTGGAGGAGAAAAACTAGAAAAGAACACATATTTACCATTATAATCTGGTTGGCGAAACTCAGCTGGTTCTGCAAGACCAACAAAACTATGTAGGGTAAAAAGCTGATCATATAGACAAGGCTGGCACACAGAGCTGCTGTATCGGCACTGCTGAAAAACGCTCCCAAAAAATAGCTTAGCATGATGACTGTAACTCCAAATTCCAGGAGAAAAAGGAAGATAAGGAAGCCATTGCTATAAGCAAAGATACCACTTGCTTTTAAAATGATGGCCAGAGCACAGCTGCTTACTGTGAGCACAATGACGTTCTCCAAAAACCAAGCAAAGAAATGAATGGCTGGATACACACCCATTGTCTTCATATACTGCAAGGCAACAGAGCAGAGAGTTCAAGCCAGGAAACAAACTTTCTTTTCCTTTTTCTTTTTTAAACAAAACAGTTTGTCACTGAGACACTACCAGCTTCCCAAAGGATGTCATCTTCCCCTTAAATTTCTTGTTTCTTTGCCCTTGTGCTGTGCTCTCTCTTGGATCAGACATTTTATTGAGCAGGGCAGTCTCTGAGATCATCACACATGAGCACAAGGAATCACCATGCTCAGCAAAACTCTCTTTTGCATAGGGTTTCAAAAACAGATGTCAGATTAATGGGCCTTCCAGCTAGGATTTTGCCTTTTTACACTCTAAAAAGTACTGAGAATATCCACAGCAATATATCTACAAATATTTTTTTTCTCAGCCTGTTGCTTTTCTGAAAGAGGCATACAGTTTGTAACCTTTTTGTACTACCAGACAAATAATAATTTAGCCAAGTATGAAGTACATCCCTCTTTTTCTAAAAGTATGCTTTTGGATACAAGCTAATAAAATTTTTGAAGCAGTTCTCATAAAATCATCAAAATTAATATTAAGTTGATTTAATATTTTGGAGCATTAAAAACTTTTCCTTACAGAAAGATTAGAGAAATTAGATAGTTCCATAATAATTCCCCAAATTAAAAATTTTACTCAAACAGTAATTGTGCTGATACAATGAAATCAGTGTAATTCTTTAAAAAGTGTATTTATCTCTAAAGAAAATATATCACAAGCACCCTGTCCTTCTAAATGCTTAGCACCCATGAACACTAGCTGTTGATAGAAGCAAATAATTGTCTCCTCTTTTTTTTTTTTTAATTCAATTTCCCTTTTATTTCTGGTAATTACACTGTTCATAACAAATTCTTAACTTATTTTAGGTAGTTTTATCATTAGACTACACAGAGCAAAATATGAAAAAGAATCCAAAATAAAAATCATTCTAATCACAAGCCCTTCCCAAATAACACTTTCCAGCTTCAATTTTTGCTTCTTGCTTTTCATCTCATGGACAATATTTGCATACTGATGCTCAAATAATGTTTTGAAACTGAGTTGGCAGCTAGAATTAGAGCCTACTGCCCAGAGGAAACAAGGGAAAACAAAGCCATCTGGATTATGAGTACTTAAAAGTACCTCACAACTTTTGTATTTCAGTGCACCTAAATTAGTAAATTTTGTTTTCAGAGGTTAGTCTGCCTCTTACCTCTTCAAGATGAATTTCTCTTTCATAAACCAGCTTGCGAACCATACCAGCAACTGAAACCATCCATGTTAACATCATCATAAGTGGGAAAAAAAACCCTATGTTGTTCAAGAACCTATGAAAAAAACAAATATGAAGAGTTTTCAGCCCACAAAGGTAAACTATTTTCTAGTAGAATGTTAATAGGTTAATACTGGAACTGTTCTCAAAATAAGATCTGAGATGAACAACAAGATTTATTCCTGATCTGGTTAGAATTACTTATTTTTTGTGTAACAAGCTAAATGTATGTACTGGTACAATATTATTATACTAATTTTATATATTATAGTATTTTAAACCATATAGCTGATATAATTACTCTTTAGGGCTCCATTCAAAGTCAAACACAATTCAGATTTGTGTCGATGGCAAAATAATATATTTGGATAATGAGGAATAACATAACCCAGTCAATTTTCACTCCACTTTAACAAATTTGTTACCACTGACTAATTTTAAAATCTAATAGTTGGGGTGTTTTGATGGTTTTATAGAGAGCAACCCTACACTTTTGCTTCATCAACTTCACCCTTCAATTTACAGTTTGTGTACAGGACAGCTAAGGATTTTAAGGGATTTCTTACAATAATTCAGCTAATTGCACACTATGTTGACACAGCCACTGTCCAGCCCACTACTCCACACTATGGCTGCAAACTTTTTGTAAGGGGTCATTTGACAGACAAAGGTGGTACAACATGTTATGTTAACCACAGCTGTTGGGCAATATTTGCTATGGATGTGCTGGTATTGGATGTACTTGTTCAAGACTGTGCAGAGATATACATTCACCCACTGACAAGTGGGAACCTAGTAGGATCCCAAGTTCTCTAGAACTAATTTAACAAGGATAATACATCTAATTAAAAAGCTGAAATTTTACTTACAGATCACTGGTATGGCAAGGGTAAGGCATGGCTTGCACCTGAATTGCTGTCTCTGAGGTGTCTGTGCCAGTCTGTGCTGAAATAATTGCCCTTTCAATCATATCTTGAAGAGGAATAAAGACATGGTTGTATTTAAATCCATCAGCTGGCAACTTGTGGGGATGGGATTTCCATGTTGGATTTTTAATCAAATCTGTTCTCATGCTGTAGAGAACGCTGGTTCTAATTGTATATGACATGTGTCTTGGAAGGAGATTGCTAGAATCTTGTTGCTTGTCCTCTGGTGTACTGAAGATGATACCTGACACAAGAAGAAAGGAAGCTTCATAACTAAGCTTATATAATTTATGCTATTTCTACAGCTAACTCGTGGCTAATTACCATGTGATATAGGATGCATTAATCTGTCAGGGCAGGCCTCCAGAATTTCTTGATTCCAAGCCCAAAAATGGCAGGTTTCAGAGACACATTTTTCACGTTCATGAATATGAAATGTAAAAGATGATTCACATTATAAACGGGTTCATAAAAGTCATTTTTGTCTGAGGTGATTTGTCTTTTTTTGAGCTGCATCCTTTTCTTTTTGCATCCACATTTATCCCCTTTTGGGGTACTGATATAAGTTCGACAGTAAAAGCAGCAGCCATAAAATATGTGCATCAAAGCATCAACAGCTTTCATAAGTAGATGACAAAGTAAACAGCACCAACCCACTAAAATTTATTCAGATATTAATCTTCAAGTCAATTGAAGACGTTCTAGTTTAGCACAGTAGAATTTGCATGCTTGTTTTCTCTAGCTCTCTGCAAAGGAAATGAACCCCCAACCAAACTGATGAAAGCTTAATATGGAGCTGTAAAGATAAAGCCAAATACATGAAACTGCTTGTGTTCTCTTTTTGCGTGATCCAGACTTTTTAGGACTTCCAGATAAATGCTAAATGTTGCCCTTTTCTTCCTTGGGAAAAGGGAGAGATCTTACCTACCATCTGGTTGTCTGAAAGATAATAAAATACAGAATACTTTACTGCAAACCTGATTTCTTTCAACTGGCCAATCTCATTTTTCCATTTAAACAAACAGTTGATTTTCTAAGACATTCCATGAAGTTATGAAGGTTCTGAAGACCACAAAAAAAAAAAAAAGGAAAATTCTATTCCAGTTTAACATCTTTCTATGGAAAGGAATGTATGCCTACATCAGAGCACATGACATTGACATGTTGGACACATTGTGCTCCTTAGAACGCCATCCTCTTGATCTCTATTAATGTGAGGAGAAAATAAGGCCAGAGTACTGAAAAATACTTGCACAAAGTCTCTTGACTTATATAAGCATATGACCCCTCCCTAGGTAAGTGGAAGAAAAATGAAACTATAATTTGATCACTCAGTTTTCTGAGGGCCAAGACTTATCTGTCCTTTTCTTTCCTTAAAGAGACAAACAGTTTGCCTTCTCCAAAGTACTCCTGAGCAATTTTCCTTGTCTCAAGGTATAGTCTGTTTGTTTCATATTGATGGAGGGTGGCAATTTCCCGGGTACTGGGCAGATCACAAAACAAGCATGAGATTCCAGACTGAACAGTTTCCTTCTTTACAAGTGCTTTTTCATATCTTCTGTTATACACTTACAGGCATAAGGGGGACAAAAAAAAAAAACCCAAAAAGATGGAGGGAAAATGTTATGGAACAGTTTTTATAGACTTAGGGGACTTCTCTTTTGGAAACACTATATGCAATCTACTGCATTTTCTGCAAGACAAGTGCGTATGTTAAGGGAAAATATTCTTGCCTTTTAAAATCTTTTGTTAAATTAATTGATTCTCAGCAATAAGCATATAATGCAGGAAAAAGAGAAAAAAGTATAATCCCAAGGAAGAAAATAAATTCCTTAAGAACTTATTTACTCTGAATAAACAAGCTAATTTCTCTGAGGGGTTGGTTTAAGAGTAAATCTTTACAAATCCTCTTTCTTTCCTCCTTTTGGAAAAGTCAAGACTATAAAAAATAAATTTTGAAAGGATGTAAACTAGATGACCTTGTCATCTTATTAAGTTTCCTCAGTATTCCACATTTTTTTATCTTTTTCTTCTTCAAATATTTATGACCATTCTTTTAAACATTTTGATAGAAGTAAGAGACTCCAAGGATTCATTTGTTTGGCCATTCCACAGTTAAAACAATATATTTAGTCTTTCCAGCTTACATTACAGCATTCAAATGTGCTTTATGTTGACTGTATTATATGTGATTTAATACATGCTTTCAAACTGTGTAACCTTTACCTACCTTATCAATAAACACAGACAACAAATACAAAGTCTGAAATTTTCTGTAAAAACACATTTTACATAAGGTACTTACTAGCCAAAAGATTATTTTCCTGCATGAGTTCATGAGCCTTCTCCTCCAGTTTCTGTATAGAGTCAAAAGGTTGGAAACGGTCCAGTAACACACAGGAAGAGATATTTACAACAAGCTGTGTCAACAGGTCAATCTGCTTACTTGCTGAGCTGTTCAGCATCTTGTTCGTCATACTTTCTAAGATGAAGAAACAAATTGGACTCGCTTAGTTTTAATGATCACAACAGAAAGGTGTGTTGTCACTTGCACATCCTATAAGAGTAAATCCTCATTGTATTAAAAAAAAAAAAAAAAAAAAAGAAGTTTAAAAGACATAGAAATTTTAGTGTGAACTTGTGGAAGTGCAGTTCATGTTTCAGCGGCTTTTACAAGCCCTCAGCTACTCTTTCCTTCAATTTCAGAGGAATAAAAATGTAACAAATTCTAGCAAAGTTCTAGAAAGAGCCCACACCCTTGAACTTCTCTTTTGTTTCCATAACTACTCCCACAAATACAAGGGAATTAGTGTGTTTCAGATATCGTAATAGATATTAATCTCTCATTTAGCGACATATTATCCGGTCCTTTTCTCCTTGATTCTGTGACTATTTCAAGAACCATGTTAAACAGAGCACAAGCATTTTGGCAGAAGTCCTACATTTAAAAGAACCTGAAAAAAGCCTAATAATCCCTTCATTTTTACTTTATGTATGAATCCAGGAGGAATATATACCTCAGTCAAAACCTGGTTTCTAATAAAACTCAACCTTTGTAGGAATTCATATCTTCATCCATTGGTAGAGAATGTAGGGATAATGCTATATCCTTATGCTTGTGAGTATAATCAGAAGGATAGCATGAGCTAGAAACATGCTATCTAGATTTTCTAAAACATCTGAATTTCTCAGGTAATAAACAAGGCTATAAAACATTCAACACAATTTTCCATCTTAAATCTTTCAACACTCACTTGAAGATATAATCTTTAAAAAAGGATAGGTGATGACCTCCTATGATAAGAGTGGTGACAGACAAATCCTGGATCATAGACATTACTCAGCATGAGCACAGGAAATATTACAATAGGAAGGCAGATAAGTGGAAAATGTATGAAGCAGTCTGAAGAAGAAGCATGATTAACAGTGAGAAGGGTAAAGTGCACAAGGAGGAAAAGCAGAGGAACTGACAGTCTAGAATTCAAAAGATAGGCAAACAATGACAAGGTGAATTCATAGGTTGACAGAAACCATAACAGAATAGAGATAATAAATGTCTTATTTATGGCTATCCTTGAGGAGGACAATAAAGGAAACACACATGCTGCTCCTTTTTTTTTTTTTTTTTTACAGCATCAGAGAGAAGAGATTATTCCTAACACTAAGCTCGAATGTCAGGGCTTTCACGTACATTTTTATGCATGCGTATTTATGTGTAATTCTACATAACCCTATATGCATTATTTTGTATGAAGACAGGCTGAGAGGGTTGGGGTTGATCAACCTGGAGGAGAGAAAGCTCCAGGCAGACCTTATAGCACCTTCCAGATCTTATTGTGGCCTGAAGGGGGCCTACAAAAAAGCTGGGGACAGACTTTTTACTAGGGCATATACTAGTAGGACAAGAGAGAATGGCTTTGAACTGTAAGAGAGTAGATTTAGATTGGAACAGAGAAGCTGTAAATGCCCCAACCCTGTAAGTGTTCAAGGCAAGGCTGGATAGGGCTCTGGGCAACCTGGTATAGCAGAAGGTGGCCCCATGGCAGAGGGGTTGGAACTATGTCATCCTTAAGGTCCTCTCCTACAGAAAGCATTCCATCATTGAGTGGTATCTCCACAAACAAGACCTTAATTTTAATCAATAATTAGCTAAGAAAAGCTTCTCTCGTGACTTAAATTGTTGAATATTTTAGTACAACAAATAACATCTATATTGCTGTTGGCTTGGAGGGTGGTATACACAAATATATCAGGAAAAAAAATATTGTCTTAATGTGCTTAATTGTCTTAATGAACTTCTGCACTCCATCATAGAAATACCACATACATAAAAAATGCAATCTACATTAATATTTTAAAATCAAGATCTATAGAGCTGAAGACCTAGTTTTTTTCCATTAATAAATGTAGCAATTATGGATTAAAAATTTGGTAAATCTGTGGCCACTATTATCTTCATATTTTATTAAAAAAAAAAAAAATCAAGTCAGTCCTTATCTTCCACTCAGCTTGTTTAACCTCTCATTAAGTAACTGGAAGAAAATACAAATGGTTTCTGTAAAACCATTGGGCAGAAGTGCTGTTTAAGTAAAAATAAAACATTTCTGGAAGAATAAATAAGATTAAATCATAAATAAATAAATTTAGGTCAGAAATTAGAAGAAAGTTTCTAGGTATCAGAGGATTGGATGGGGGCACAATTTTCAGTGATGGCACTATAGCTATTTGTTCCTTGCCTTATAAATACACACAAAACTATATCATCACAATGAGGGCAGCAGAGGGGTAGTACAAAGGAAAGCTGCTTGATTTGGGCTTGTTTTTTATTGCCCTGGCTGTTATACACAGTGTCACATGTAGCCCTCTGTGAGGAGAGCCCTTGATAGTGAAAAAAAAAATCATATCTGGAAGAAATCACAGAAGAAGGACAAGAGAGAGACTCAGCAAGCAAGAATTTATAAGAGGAGCTGGCAGCACAAATGCCTCCCAGTGCCTCCTGAAGATTTGTAAGGACTGTGCCCAGCAAGAAGCTCAAAGTGCTAGTGGGACAGGGTTTATATAAGATCAGTAGAAAATTATTCCAAGTTTCTGGGCTGCAAAGCAAGCATAGAGGAAAACAATTGCTTTGCCCACACTCAGCTAGCTTAGAAAGTAAAGGGATTAAAAAGAAAACCACAAGGTTTTTAGCCCTCAGCCTAAATATTTACCTTGCTCCACCTGAGTAAATATGACACAGTACTCCTGCTAAACAGTTCCAGAAATTGATAACCTTGTGAGGTTGTGCAGCACAATGATTTTATAGAGACATTGGAAGAGGGCTACATCTATCCACTCTGTCCATGACACTTTACAGCAGGAGTACTACAGAAAAAGCCATCACTAAGTCTGTTAACATTTTTTATATCATTGTAGAGAAATAAAAAATGATACTAAGACAAGCACCTTGTATTTGAGGATAATTAAAGTCATCTGTATGAGAGTGTACATGTGATAAAAGAAGAGATTTGCTTTATTTAGAAGACATAATCACAGAGATCAGGAGATCAGGAGATTTTTAATTTTCATCCAAAGCTGGAGCTTTGGATGAAAATTAAAAAGATTGTGAGTGGTAAAACCATTAACATGGATATATTCAAGGCTTTAATTGGATGCAAGCAAGGTAATTACAGGACTGAAGAGCTGATGCAATATAAGATTAATGAAATTTTTAAAAAACAAACATAAGAACAGGTTTACAGTTAAGTTACACATGATTATGGTCCAATAAAATGAACAAAAAGTACACAAGCTAAGATAAAAACAAGAGTGCTTATCATTTTTCAAGAAGTAAAACAACCAAGTGAATCTACACAAAGAGGCATAATAAATGCAGAGGAGTGCTCTGGTGCTTTGGAGAGATCAGTTTCACAGAGGCATAAATGCTCTTGTGATCTACAGCCCCTATTGATTTTCAGTTTTTACATGATGCTAATTTTACCAACTGTATTCCCTTAAAATAAGGAAATCCTAGTTTCAGAAGCCACTCAAACCCTACTTTGTCCTGACCATCCAAACTATTAATTGTTTATTACATATTATTAAATGTCCTTAGTTCTGTTAAAAAGCTGTAGCTTGAGAAACACAGGTACAGATTTCTTTGATGTTGCCTGTGTCAGTGAAGATGGATCTGATAGCTCCAGAGATCATATCTATTTAATGGAATATTGGTCCATAACCTGTCATGTAGTTCTCATTGTTTGGTCTACACAAACAAAATCCAGCTATTACTCAACTAACAGACTGAGATAGCTATGTTTCCAGCACTCCTTGAAGTTTAAGAGATTTGCTCTTTCCTCCATCCTATCTTTCCAACATTGTGATTCTGTGGGCTTGGTTTTTAGCTGTATTATGATCCATCTTCACCTCGAGTGGTGAGCTGTGCCCAACCCAGACTAGCCAGCCGTTCACTGGTCAAGAAAATCATCTGAAGAGAAAGAAGATTTGAATTTGAGTCCCCTTCCTACAGAAGACACAGAGCCCAAATTCTTTCCAGTTTGAATTCCAGACGCCATTTGCCATTTTTCTTACTGAAAGAGTGCACAAGAAGTCCGAGTCTTCAAAGAAAGCCTTCAATCCAAGGCAAATTTCTACTAAATCTCACAACCTGTCTGCACCAGCTCAGGGCAGTAGTACAAGTTAGGACTGAAAGCACACTTCATTTACAAGCTCTCAGGAGCCTCCATGGATTTTGACCATCTCCTGCCTAGAGGCAGATTCTGAGAACCAATAAAAGTGTATTTCAGGTACACTTATTTATTTTAGCTGTGGTCTTAATTCTTTGACTGTTAAGCAGACTTAATGACTTACATTTCTATAAAATCACTTTTTTCAAAGCAATGAGGGTCACAAAGTTCCTCTGCGGGCGTACCTGAGAGGTCATCCCTGCCCTCCTCCAGAAGGCAACTGGAACAGATTTCTGTTTGGCTCATAATGATCCTATCAGGCACTGACCTGAAACCACAAAGATCTGTCCTTTCTACCACAATCCTCCTCTGGGAAGTACTCTGCTCCCTTTTTCCATGATGTCACACTGTCTGTTATTGCATTTTATCCCATTTTTGTCTCTTTCTGATTCTGAAAATCATGAACTTTTCTTAAATGACATTGGAATCTGCTTTGGTATAGAGTTTTCCTTGTGGAAAATGCTGGCGAGCATTTTAATGATCATTTTAATGATCGTGCACCTACCTTACTAAAAGCTGGACATACTGAATTTTTTTTTCAGTTATCAAATTCTTGTAAAATCATTAAGTAACATAAATTTACAGCAGAACCCTTTCTTTTCTCCTACTTAAATCCTTGAATATCCCCAAGTAGTCAAAATAATAATTCCCTTTTCTCCTCCATTAAGAACCGTTCCCCTTGGGCTATCTATCTAACTCTGGAGGCTCTCTGACTGCCAGGGGTCACTTCCAGTGCAGAAAGGGAGCAGCCCGGGATGGCTGTGCCCAGGGGGAGGCTGCCAGGCAGACCAATGAACCAGGGCCACTCCTTGCCCACCAGAGCTGCACAAAGCTGGGTCTGGCCCTGGTCCTGCTCCAGGCTGCAATTCCCACCATTTCACACCTGGCTGTGGATCTGGGCCCACACTGATTCCCACAGGGTGGTGTTCTGCCCTCAGCATCATCCCCATGGCCCCACTGGGCTATGCCAGGGTTGGGACTGACCCAGGTTGCTTCCTACCAACAGTGCAGCTCCCTGGTTATAACCTCTCTCAGGCTTTTCTGAGGCTCAAGGACACCCCACACAACTGGTTCTGAATGAATAGAAAACAAATACAGAGAGTTTTTTTATCAACACACTGTATGCAATCTCATTTTCTATTTACTTCCTTCAAAATTTACTACAAAAATATACTTCTACCTAATAGAACTGTGGCTACTGTAGCCTTTTAAGTATGGATGATATGTTTGAGACTCTCCCATGACACTTTTCCACTTCTGACTAGTTACCAATATTGCTTCAATATTTGAAATTCAAATTATCCAGTCACTCAAAAGAAAACAGACAATTACATTTGAGACTGACTCAAGAGGGTAAAGTGTCTTATTGCTTTACTCAAGTATCACTGATGTAAGTAAAATATTCAATTTCAACTATATGTAGTTCTAAGATGAAGTCTAACAAGGCTAACCATCACATGTACTTTCAGATACATACCATATGCTTGCATTTTTTTGAGGAGTTTTTCCATGTTGATATCCAAATTACTTTCTATGAAATGTTTTACAAAATTGTTTTGTAGTGCTTCCTGAAATGAAAAGCGATAGATGTTACCTCAGGCTTATTTTCTCTAAGAAAATACAAAATATACATATACACTAATGTTCAATTCCATTACCAAGAACTTCCTGCATGACACTGCAGAAGTCATTTGGCTTGTCTATGTCTTTCCCTCTTAACAGGTTAACATCACACATTTCAAATAAATGGCAGGGGGGCAGGAAAGAGATTTAGGAGGGGTGACAGAGGAAGGCGCAAATATGTACAATGGAAAAACCCCAGTAGGAAAAATGCTTTTCTTTTATAATCCCTATTTCCCTCACCAGTTTTTTTCATCAGTTTCACATCTTCCTGGCAAACATAAGCAATGAACAAACAAGTACCAACACCATTTTATTTCCCCTGTTGTCCAGTGCTACTGGAGCAATACGGGAGATAGCGAGGCAACACTGCTTTTAAGTATTCTCATGTCAGAAGTTTCTCAGCATCAGTCTCTATGTTCATAACCTTAAGCTAATTTGCCTCTTTTTCAGCTCTTTTTAAATCTGACAAATATATGGACAGTTTTGCACATACAGAAATACTGTCTAGATCAAACAGCAAAGAATTGGAAAACTGAAGGATCTCCCAGAGTTCACCAACCTGCAGTCGTGAGACTGTGAGGACGTTTCCACTGGTTTTGAAAACCTCAGACATCCTAAGCCATGTCTCAGAATAACTCTTCAAGTTTTCCACAAAACGAAAAGTGAAATTAGCCTGGGAAAAAAAATACACGGGAACAAATGAAGTGAAACGTGCACACAGCCAATTTTAAGAAACAGAAAAAACTGGCATGCTTTAGATCTTGTGCAACTCCATTCCATTCCATTTTGATAGTTGACAGCAAAAACATCCATGTTTTCTTTTTTTTTCTTGCTTAAGAAATTAAACATATTTTTTTCTTTACCAAGTATATCAAAGTTTTTCTGTGCTCTGTATGTTTCCCACCTGAAGCATCAACAAATACTTCTTTATTTTATAGTGTCTCTTTCATAGAGAGCATCATGGGGGGGCTTGAGAAAGACAGAAAAATGAATACAGCTGGGACATATTCAAAAGAAAGCCTCCCAGTTGTGGGTCTTTTATTCAAACTAGTTTGACTGAGTACATAATAAAACTGAAATTTGGAAGCACAGTTTGGACAATAAATATAACTGATCAATCTCTTTCAAAATATTCTCACACGGAAAGACTTGAGTAAAGCAAAATATTTTCTGTCCCAGTCAAACACAGGTTACAATTTCTCTCTTAGTAAACAACCAGCAATTTTTTTCCAGCCTGTTTTAAACAGATAAGTATACTCAAGACTAGAAAATATTGCAGTATCTTTTTCTTTAAATTGGTGTTATCAGTCACAGAAGTGCATTTAAGAACAATCCAGCATAGTTGTTATGATAAAAATTGTGACATTTTCCAGCAAAGAGTGTCTGCAGTGAGTTGTAAACTCCAATTTGGGACCACGCTCATTGCAATAATTCCTGTTGAAAGTATACATTTTTTACCATAGTACCTTAAGTGCCTTTTTCAAAATCTCACTCTTAGCACAACATGAGAAAGAGCCACCAGAAATTGTTTTCTTCCTCTTTGTAAGACAGAACACCCTAAAGAGACCTTGCACGTAATTTTGTTTGCTTGAAAACCATTATGCATTTCACTTCTATCAGAATCCCTACTCCACTTTAAAGAGTGATCATTCATAAGGATTCAAGAAAAAGTGATCCTAAACGTTAAACTAAATCCTGCTGTCAAGTAGACTAAACAAGTTCTTCTGATCAGAAGTAACACAGAAACCTCGTGGACTGAAAGCCCCAGACCAGGCATGATGGTGACAAGATCAAGGAGAGCAGGAAGGCTGTGAGAGTGGCAAACAGGCAGTCTGGGAGATTGCTTTCTTCCCAGGACAGAGCAACTACAGTTCTCACCAGAACACAAGGAGATGAAACTTTCAGGCACCACTAGAAATTATTATACCAAGGGGCTTGTAAGATCGGGGCTCAGTAGAGCTTAGTGCTTCTTAACTTGATTCTGAACAGCACAAAGGAATAATAATAGTAATAATAATAATAGTAATAATAATAATAGTAATAATAATAATAGTAATAATAATAATAAAGAGGAGGAAGAGGAGGAAGAACAAGAACGAGAGGAACAAGAACGAGAGGAACAAGAGGAACAAGAACAGTAGTAGTAACAGTAGTAGTAACAGTAGTAGTAACAGTAGTAGTAATATAGGAGTTTACTTAAAAGTAGCTGTGCTTTTTCATTCATTCATTGATGACCATAGGCATTTGGAATGTTTGGAAGTTCTTGTGCCAGAAGCCTTCCCCACACAGAACACTTTGGAGAATCTGTCTCTTATCGAAGCAGCAGTAAAAAATAAAGTCCTACAACTTAATGAAGTGAACGATAAGCAGTTTCCAGGAAAAGATAATGTCCAGCCAAGAATTTCAAAAGTACTCGAGGATTAAATAGCTGAACTACTCACTGTAGTGTAACCTCCTGATTAAAACTCCCTCTTTATGAGGGAAGTGGAAAATAACAAATGCAAAGTTAGTTATAAAGAGGCTACTAATGCAGACTACTAATTCTGAAATCTAAGTTTTAATTTTTTATACTAAAAATAAATTACAATAAAGAGTAGTAGTAAATAGAGAATAGATATAACCACAGCTGGGAGATAAAAACAGAGTATTAAAATAGAAGATGCCACAGTCTGAAGCAGAAGAGTAAGCAAGTTGGGAAGAAGTGGTTGATGTAGAACTCACCACAGGCACAATAAATACTAGAAACTCATATAATCCAAAAAAGCAAGTAGACAAGTTATAGAGCAAAGTCCTGGCAAGACTGACCCCAACATTTTTGGAAATAGCAGAAAATTATTCAAAAATGATTGTCGAATATAAGATCAACTCTGAAAACCTTATGAAATAGGAAATAGTTCCATAAGATCAAATCATCAGTGACAAAAAAAAACTTAGTTATGAAAGCAAAGATCAAAGACATCACATGAGGCCTTTGAACTCCTGGATGCCAGTTGGCACTGAACTGTTTTACCCTCAGTCATCACCACAGCCTGTTTCTGTGGCTATCACCACCATCACTCCACGCAGTAGAATTGCTGCCTTCTCTGAAACTCAAACTCAGCAGCCTCACAATTTATCAAGGGATGGTCAATTACATGCTCTCAAATTTAATACTCCATGTGGAAAACTTAGAGGAAATGTCAGAGTTTGCAAACATCAGTATTCTTTGAAGCTGTAATCTGATACTTTTTTCTTCTACATAGATGACATGTGGCCACACAGTCTAAAGGAAGCCAGAACTGTTCCAATTTCAGTAGGAGATCAGGCTTTTAAGGGCTACAGGTTTGGGGTTTAGGAACAACATTGGAGCATTTGAGACGCTGGGGACAGTATTGTGAATTTAAACTTTGTTCGTGTTCAAGCAGTAGCTGAGAGATTTCTGGAATAAAACCAAGAAAATTTCCTACTACTTTCATATTTACACATAAACACACACCCATTCATAACTGCTTGTTAGATTTACAGGACTGGGAAGGGGGACGAGAGTATTTACAGAGATTTCTGAATAAGTTGATGGAACTTTTGCAAGCCTAAGAATATATAAGTAAAATAAGAGTTTCTACCAGAATCTTGGTAAAGTTCCAGAGCACTAAATTCCACCCACAAAAAAGCAACCCATCAACCAACAAACCCTAAAAACTAACCCTCAAACCAGCTTCTTTCTGAACTGTATTACTCAGTCCAGATTTTACTAAAAGGTCTGTGGGGGAATATATTGTATGTGAAGATATTCCTTTTCCCTACAGATGTTTTTAAGAATGGAGGTTTAGAATATTCATTGGCAAAATAACATGGAAATATTTTAAGTTTTATCGTCTAAATGGCATTGTTACATAGAATATAAGTTAAAAATATATGTAATATTTATAATTTTTTACAACTCATTTTTTATAGAATTTCCAACTAGGAAAATCAAGAACAGCTTTATTTTTAACTGACTAGAAATTTTAAATTAATTATTCTGTACTCCAGAGTGATAACTGATGTTCCCCAAATTAAGTTATTTAACTGAAAAACATGAAATCACTCTATCCTTTTTTCCAATTCAGAACAGAAACTATAAAGTTACATAGTATCTGCTATCTACAGTGGGGGTTTGGACTTAGTTTTTTGCTATATTTTTAAAACACAATTCATAATACCACAAAGTTTTCAATTTACAGAGAATATAGTTACCATCACATTTAAAGTTAATATGGTCTTTTTGTGTACAACTTACAAGCAGCAATTTCTTTTTTCCAAATTTCCATTCTTACAATAACTAATATTGCAGGTTAAAAGTCGCATATTTAGAAGATAAATGCAAAAGTTGCAGAGAAATCTAAAACAACTCATAAAACCTTCTCTGACAGAAGTGCCTCTAAGCTAGGCATGAAGAAACATGTCATTGTCAATAGTCCCACTCAAGAAAGAGCACCAACCATAGCAGAACTGCAGAGATAGTACAACTCTTGAATACCATCATCAGCATCCACACATACAGCATCTCAGTTAGGACTGGTCACTCAACTACTGTGTTATAAACAATCAATGAGGATGAACTACTGACTACTTAAGTTTTGTTCTTTTTAATTCAGCTCAGTGACTCCCTAAGAACAGGCTTTTTTTTCCCTGGGGCCATCCCTTCCCACAGGTCTTTATGCAGCCCCATTACAGTTCCCATGATAAGAAAATGCTAAAGGCAAAAGCTTCCCTAGAATATGTGCACCCCCCACCTCAATTCAGCATAACTCACATCACACTTCTGCTAAGGTGTCCTTTTTAATCTTTCTATACATGCTTTAAAGGACTTTGAGCAAAAGTCTGCTTTTCACACTGAGTTTGAACCACTGTAACAAGTAGGATAAAAGTTAAGAGAAGCATTAAGTTTAAAGTGGGAAACAGGTGAGGGCTCAGGGGGCAGGTTGGATCTATTTTTCTGAAAGGCAATTATCCATTTGCTTCTGCCTACCCTGAAAGAAGTGGACCTTTAAAATGAATTGCAAAGACAAAATCAATACACAGAAATAGTAGCATTTTTTGATACTCACCTTCTCCATCACCAGGTCAATCATGCTGATGTTTGAATTGTACAGTATCTTCCCATGTAATAAAGGTTTCAGGAAAGTCCATAGCAAAGCCCCATTAGGAGCCTGCAAAATCTCTTGATAAAGCTTCAAGCAAAAAGGAGCTGCAAAAACAAAGCCAGATTCACATTTAAGATGGACAACACAGGTGAGACTGAAATTTTTTTATTCAAATAAAAGCTTGAGTCTTATTTTAGAATCTACCACAGCACCATGCCAAAAATTGTTACCAGTGTTTTGGTAACAACACCGTGCAACTGCTACTAAGCAATCATTAGAGGTTCCTATAGAAATTGTTTAAACACAGTCTATGATAATGGTGAGGATGCAGAACTCTAAACACTGAATGGGAAAAAAAATCAGAATCTAAAGAGTTCCTCACATTTCTGAAAAGCAGCCTGTGAATCCCATCTGTCCTAAGTGTTACATTAGTGTATTTTAGAGCAGAAGGACATATGCAAACCCTCTGCCCACTCAGGTGAATTCACAGGGAAAAGTCACCTAAAAAGAGAAAAAAATTCCTTCCACACTCTCCATGGTTCTGGAGCTTTGGATTCCTATATAAGAAAGAAGTAAGAATATGCAAAATCCTTCAGAAATACAGACTTTTCTTTTTGTATAATCTTAAAGGAACCTACCAAAAAACAGGCAAAAAATTGCCATGACACTTAACTTCTTGATTTGAAAAATCTAATCCATTGTCTTTTCCATTCCTTAATAAAAAAATATATTCCTACATCACATGTGGCTACTAATGCATTAGGGTGTATATCCTTCAACTAGGATCTAAGGAATAGTTTCCAAGATATCCCACTGCATTTGTACTCGCATAAAGGCAATGAGTTCCTGTAAGAAACATTTATGCCCAACTCATGTGTTTGGGGGTTTTATTATTTATTACAAGTGTTTTCAAAATATCCTGTTTCAAGTGCTCTGAAAAAATATTAAATAATATCAATAAACTCCTCAAGGAAGACAAATCTTTCTACATGATGGAAAACTACTCCAAAACCATTTAAACTCCTGAAAAAAGTTAAAGTGTCAGAAATGTTTCATCAAGGAAGTTTCTTTTCAAGGAAACAGTTCTTTGCCCAAATATTTACTTTCTTGAATGAAACAATCATTAGTAAACACAAACCTTGCTAAACAATAGCAGAGAACCAGGAGCCTAGAAGTTGGCCAGATATAAAAGCCAATAGACCAAGGACACAGAAGACTTGCTAATCTGGGTTTGCTGTGATCTTCAGAAAGTCATTAGGAAGTGTTTGGTATATGCAAAATGTATACAAGTTAATCACTGTGAAGCAGTTTGAAACAATTTTCTGTGTCTTCAATTTTTTTTTTTTAATTTTCATTTTCCATTGCCCCATTTACAAATTGGAAAACATGGGCAACAATATTAATTCACTTATGGAAGTGCTGGAACTAACTGATGCCTTAAATATTGCAGAGTCTCACGGTAAAAAGGTCTCACAGCACAGCTGAGTTGTGACAACTTGGAAAAAAAAAAAAAAGAAAAAAAAGGGTGCTCCTGGCCTAAACAGCTTTTAAAGAGACTAAGTTCCAACAATCTGTCTAATCAGCCATCCAGCTGACTTCATTCTTCCAACAGGAAAGAAAAGCAGAGCTGCCTGCTTACCACTACATCCCCCACATGTAAGGGAAAAGGCCAAAGCAGAGCTCTGGCTCCCTCCCAAGGGTCCAGCTGAGCCAGGAGCAATTTCTGTCTGTAGAAACCAACAGATGACAGAGGCTTCCCTAGTGACACTCTATCACTGTACTCTTCTCTTGCACAGGGCCACCTGAGGCACTAACAAGGTTATTAACAATATTAAAATTAATCAGGGTAAGTCAAATGTGTATTGAAGAAAGGGAGCAAAGGTGAAACTACATGAGAGCTAAGGGATTTTTCTGAGCACTTGACAAACAGAATAGGAATATCAACCACTAAAAAACTCATTCTATCCAGGTTTGTATATTTTACTGCTCAATAATACCACAGCAAGATAAGCAGCAATAAATTCTCAATCCTGTATCTCAAAGATTTTTTTAATACCAAGTGTTTTAAAAATGTTAATAAAAATGTTTCAAAGACAAGAACACTCTTATTTACTATTTGCAAAGATAGAAGAAAACAGAATCTCTTCTGTCTCACCCACAATTATCTCATAGGCACTTAACTTTTATTGATCAACACTTTGTTCTCAAGAGGACAGCGTCAACTGAGACGTCAGTGACTATATATACACTTCCATTTAAGTGGAAAAAACTACTCTTAACTCTCAATTCATACTGCAACTTATCAGATTTTTTTTTCTTACTTGAGTCTTCAGGAATGCCATATTTTGCCATATTTTCCTCCAAAAGTCCCATGGATCTGGGTATGTCTATGAACAGGTTTGCACTGCTGAAAAATGAAGATTCTCCTTTACATACTGCCTTGATTACAGAATCCAGGGATCCAACAGCTGAACTTCTGAACTGCCCACCTCGCAAAAACTAGAACAAATGAACAAAAAATACAGATGAATCAAAGTTGCTTAAAGTAGCTTCAAGGAGTAGCCTTGGTGTTCTGTCAATATTGACATCTAAGGAGATTGACAAAATTAGGCTGTTGAAACAGCCTATTAGGATGAGGGCCTGCTGTGTTCATTTCTATTCTTCTGATCACCATTATTATGGGGAAAGTTAATGTATTAATTGTCAGGATACTCAATGAAGGACAGCAGCATAACGTACCACATTGAAACTAGGAAAATACTGTGTAGCAGTTAGGCAGAAAAGGACTGAAAACATCAAGACAACTAGATGACAGATACCCTGATTCCAATGCCAGTTTTCATAAAATATGCTCCTCTGGTAGATTATTCCTGTGTCACAAAGGCAGCAGAAACAACCAAAGCCATTTTGCTATGAACATTTACAGTGAAGACACTTGCTAATAAGAAAAAAAAATATTCAGATGGCCTAAAAACCTATTTTTCAAGTACATCTTTAAACTTGTTAGATGTGCTTACAGTTTTTGCACATCTTGAGTCATACCAGCATTTATTATTGCCATTTGTTCATGACTAGCATACATCTAATGAGAGGAGAGAGCAATCTGACTGCTTTTATGGCTTAAGCACCATCATTCACCACATTCAAAAAGGAAGAAGAACAACAATAGTCTCATCCTCTGTGCAGCTCCACTTTTCAAATAATGGGCTTCGATTGTAAGTGATATCTCATGGAAGGCTGTACAGGTGCACAGCTCTAAGAGGACACAACTGCAAGGCATCTTGCTGCTGTGGTGCAAATGAAGAGTGCACTGGCTCGCCTGATACTCATTACTGTAGCAGATGCTTGTCAAGAAAGGCATAACTAGACTATCAGACATCATTTGAAGACTCCACAACTGGCAAGTAGAAAAAACACTGTGATATATCAGACACACACATTCCGCACAAGAAAAAATTAGCATTTTATTGCTGGAATTTTTTTTAAACAGAAGAGTCAATTTTCAAAGTAACACAGCACTTTACATAAAGACATAATCACAGACAGTTTGGAAATTGCGCTGTTAGAAACAGTTTATCCTGATCAATGCATTTATTGAAGTGCCAGGTGCTTCTTTAGTAATCCTGGAGGAATATTAGTAAGTGTCTTTTAAAACTCAGTGATAGCAGCTCCCAAAATCTTACTTTTAGCATACAGTTTCAGCACAGAAAAAAGCAAATAAGTAATAGTGGTATTTCATAATAAAATAATCCACAGCCTTTGAATGAATCTGCTGGTATGGACTTCACTGGAGAAATAAACTTTATTTATGCACAATGCTGTATAAAATTGGTTATGAATCTTTATTAGTGACTATTTGCACTAGAGGGATAAATGAGGCTTATTTCAGTCAAAGAGCAAAACCGTGCTAATTAATTCCAGTTCCAATCAAAATAATTTGTAATTGAAATAATGAATATTTATGCGGTAAGCTGCCACTAACAGGCTGAATCTACTTATTGTCTTTCAACTAAATATCCACTGACTCAGGAAGATATGTTTCTTAAAATTTGGCTTTGATAAAGTATGAGGAATATATAGTATGGCTCTCACAAAAAAGAATTTTAAAAGAGTTATCTTTGATCTAGATTAAACTGTATAAAGTAGGGCTGTAATCAAGACTGATGAATCCAAACAACACCAGCCTCCTACAAACTAATCAGTTAAGCAAGTCACTGTAGCAAAGTTGGGGAAGAGGAAAGCTGGTATGGAAGATTAGAAGGTTATCTGAAACTGGATTTTCAAATGGAGGCAAAAACCTCACAGCACAGGAGCTTCTGACCTAACAGAACAGCTGTATGCCAAAAAATGTTATGAATAAAAACAAATTCACATGGAATAGAAATGCCAGTTATTCATAAAAAGAGACTTCAAACTCATACTGGGATACAGCTTGCACATAAATCTAAAATACATTCTGAATCATTACAGTAGAGAGAAAGAAAAAGAGAAAAAATAATGCCATTTTCCTGGAAAACTACAAGAAGCTTAAAGATAATTCAAAATTTGCTGAAACCATAGGGCTAAAAGAAATAAATTCAGAGAACTAGATAATCCTTATTCTTGGAAAAAACATAAACAGAACAAGCCTTTCTCTTCCTGACATTGACAGAATCAAGGGAATAATAGCAAAATTGCCAATTTGATTAAGCAGTTTTCAGAAGCCTATCAAATTTAGATGGCACTATTTGAAAAGTAGAAAAATCATGTATACTCAGGAATGAGAAGTATAATGATCCAGGAAATAATGGCTATCTAGTTCTGATGTTTATTAGAGCAAGACATACAGTGAAATTTAAGGGGAGGACATTAAAGACAAAAAATACTTGAGAAGTAAAATTTAATGCATTCTCAAGTTATCATGCCTGACCAACACAACATATTTATGTGGGAGGGCAATTCCTTTCTCCACAAAATGTTACAAGCTGACTCAAGTTTAGGTCTACTCTAGCAACCAAAAATTGTTCATGCTCCAGAAAATACTAATCATCAATTAATGCAACTGCTGATTAATAGTGGTGAAAAAAATGGCATTAAGACACTATTGCATGGAGCCTGTTAACAGGAAGGAAGCACGGGATTACAAAGAAGTTGTTGGTGTTTTTCCCGTGAGCCCTGCAAGGAGCAAATTGCCTAAATTTGCCTATCATTTAATATTGGAAGGCATTGCAGGAGAAAAGAAGATGAGAACCCAATATGGCAAAAAAACAAATGCCTAATTGAAAGCAAGTTGAATAGAAAGATAACCAGTGCAAAATCTTATTTATCAACTGAAATCATGAGGTGTTGCTATAAAATGGAGGTCACCTCAGTATATCACTCATTCTTAATCATCTAGGATACAAAACTGTGTGCAGTTTATGAAAAAGTTGAATGCAAATTTAGGAAAGTCATTTTAGTAGGCATAAACAAGAAAAGAGTCATCAATTGTAATTCCCCTCAAACACTGCACACATTTCTTCTTCCAGACATTCAGCCTTAAACCAGCATGCAAAACCAATGCTAGGCTGTCTTAAGAAACTGAGAGCCTGATAGAAATAGCTAAAGCAAAAAACAAATGCTAAAATAGGTCACTTCAACCTATCAAAATAGAAAAGGACAGCAACTAGCCTTCCACACACATGTGGACAAGCCAGAGAAGTTAAAAATGCTACAGAACATTTTTGATACAAGAATAAACAAAATTAAGCCACAAATAAACTTAAGTCAGAATTTATTTAAAACGCCAACAGGTTGTTCTACAATGATAGGTTCAACAGAGAATTTGTTCAAGTTAGTGGAAGGATTACAGAGTGAGGCCACCTCACACAATTAACAACATTTAGCAACTCAGGAAGTCCCCTGCAGGTTGTCTATTGATGAGTGACAAGCATCCAAAAACTTAGGTATGAAAATATAAGTGAATAATTTCAAACAGCAAAACACAAGAAAAAATCATTACTGAAAGCAGCAGTGCTTTTCTTCAGGGAGTTATCCATTCACTCAGTGTTTTTAACAGTAGAATCTGGCACCATATTCTAGTTAATGCTGATAGGTTTTACATCATCCTTTTAAAAAAATACGTGCACCTTTCCAATTCAACTTCACGTTTTACAGATATATTAAAGTTATTTCTTCCTTTGCAGTTTTTCTTTCAGACAGAAATCCATGTTGATTAGTATGCATAGCTGACAATTACTTTATTAACTCTTTCATTATAGAAGTTTTTTTTTAAATAACTTCAATGTTTTTCTGACAAAAGTCAACATATTTTACCCTAAAAACATTTACATTCTTTATCTGATAATCCTTCAATGTCACTGAACTCCTTTGTTCTTGGTAATCATGTAAACAAAAATCATTAAGTAGGGGCTCTTTTGGGAATAGAAAAAAAAAATTAAGGAGGGGCTTGTATAAGCAATATATGCACTTCAGTGGAGCACTTATTCTATAGTACAAGTCTGGCAACCACAGAAAAGAAGAAAAAAAATATCAATAATTAAAAACTTATTGGTAAGTATAAAAAATCTAGTTAAACAAAAAAAAAAAAGAAAGGACGCTTACACTTTTACTAGTCTTCAAAATTTTAAAAAAAGTTACAGAGACAGAAGAGCCCTTGAAATCAGAAATATAACTTATTCATAAAATAAATAGGCACCGATTGTTTTAATCTTTCACAAATTATTAAGCGACCAATAAGCCCCAGCAATTTCACAAGAAAAAGGGATTTAGAAAAATACTATAAAATAAAGATTGTGGGGAAAAAAGTGATCAAAAAAGGTTAGAACTAAAAAGGAACAAAAGTTCCAAGGTTAAATCTATGGAATATTATGGGATAATAGGAGTGGCCATCAAGCAAAACTTAAAACTGTGAGCAGATGGCCCTCTGCTGTTCCATTTGTTCCTTTGCAAACTTTTTTTTAAACAGCACCTTTTGAGGTTCTTCTATCAAATAAGGAACTTTGGTATTTTAGTCCAAAAAGAATATTTCATTTGCTGGAAGGAAAGTCTGACACAAATGGAGCAAGTTTAAGGAAAGCAGAAAAAACGCAAGTGTCTGATGAAAGTCACCATTAATTGCAACAGTCAAAGAGCTACCCCAAAAAGAGAGGTTTAAAACTGATAGATGCACCAGAACAGCATCTTTCAACATGTACCTATCACACAGATTAGAAGATCTTGAAAGAGGTATCACTAAGGAAAACAGTGCTTAGGGCAGTGTTTACTCTGTACTCTAGCAATAAACCAGATTGCACCATCCATCACTGTGGGATCTTTCAGAGGTTTGCAATTTTAAACCAGACTCAATCCTCAGGTTTCCACAAAGGACAACAAACCCAAAGAGAAATGCCACGAGGGTCTTCCTATGGAATTGGAACCTGCTTAGAGACAGAAATCTTCCTGATGATTCATTTAACCCTGTATCCACCACTGTGCTAGCTGTGCAGATGTGCATGCAGCAGCTGCCCCTAAAGGCAGAGACAAAAGAAACACCCTCACTCACACCTCATGCCACTTTTTTGTAATGCCAAGCAGAACTATCACACAAACCCCTTAGGTGACACGGACAGAAACACAAGGCAGATGGAAGAACTGCAAAGGCTGTCGAACTCATATTCTTTAAAAAAGCAAAGCCATGTCTTGTAAAAATATAATGGTGCAGCTAAAAACAAAAAAAAAAAAGGCAGTTAAGCGCTGCTTTAAACAAACAAACAAAAAACCACTTTTAGCAGAAAGCACCTGGCTAGCTCTCTCCAAATCACAGATGATAGACAATGCTAGTCAGTTGACAAACACTGAGTTAACTTAGACTAGAATCTCATAAGTTAAAAAAAAGAGATGACAGAAACAAAACAACACTAGGTTCAGAATTACCAAACTACTGAAAAGAGACCAAATGAATCTTCCTAGGGTTTATGGACTCTTCTCAGCATTCTCTACTTTCTAGGAATTAATTTCTATTAGTGTGCCTCCTTACTAAGCACAAATCCTTACCTAATCACCTCACAAGGGGAATTAATTTTGCATATTGAAATCCTACACATACCTGCTGCAATGCAGAGATGTCAAGCACACCAATATTTTGAATTCCTTGGAGGAACACTGGAAGCTTTTCCATGACATGTTGGACTTTATTGAGAAGTGAACTGATACTAGAAACCACATCCAGCAGCATATTTAATACATTGCCTACCTCAGGTGGTATGTGGACCTTGGAAAAGAAGAAAAAAAACCACAACAGGAAATTCCAGTTAGAAACAAATGTTAATCTTCCAGTGAAGCACTCAAAATTATTCAGTCATCTTCTAAAACTGATTATACAACGTTCCTACAAACCATGTTTAATAAAACTCCGTTTGATATAACTCCCCAGTTACCCTCCAATTAAGCTGAAGAGAAGTTCTCCATAATTTAATGTTAGATCTGGCTTATGACAAAACAGAAATTAATATTCAGAGAACATGTTTACACCTGCCAAGTTGAAGAGAGCTTTCCAACTTAAGATGCTAATGGGATATGCAACATTCTATCCTTTTAGAATTCAGTGTAAATAGAAACTTTTCCCTCACCACTTTAAAAATGTTCAATGCAATAATTTCATATTTTAAAAATAATTTGTGTGTAAAATTAAATCTAGAAACCACTTTTATTGCTTAAAATGACCCCTAGAATAACTAACTTTCCTGCCACACTCTTCCTGTCTTTGAATATTTCATGCTGAAAATAATTGTGTGCATTTTATTACCTACTTGACCTAAGTTCAATTGGCTGTTTGCTATTTCCACCATGCAAATTTGTCATTATGGATTTTCTCTCTGTTTCCTTTGCTTTTGGAGATTAGTTAGATGACATGATAATACAAAGTGATTCATTGTTACCTGTCTATGCAAAATAATAAAACCACTATAATCTCATTATATAGTTTCAGGGCTTCCCCTGATTATCTATTTTATCCACCTTTGTCTTCCTACTATAATGTCTGTGCTTGATTTTCTTCTCAGCCTTACATAGTTTAAAAAAAAAATTGAAAGACACCCATTAAAATAAATCTTATTTTGCTAAAAAGGTAGTAAACTTCCATTATAATTTAGGATGAGCTGACAACATTTTTTACTCTTTGCTAGAGTTTATTAGGTTTCTGTAGAGTTCAGTAGAAACACCCATCAGAATAAGTTTTGGTTTATTTTATTCTATTTTTTTTTCCTAGGTTTGCAGATAATTCAGGAAGTAAAATCTTTTCATTCCCCTCTGGCATCTTTACCTACAGTGGGAAATTGTCTTGTTTTTAAAATTCTTTATCTAATCTGCTTAACTGAGCATGCAGCATCCAGAATAAAATGTGAAACATCCAGAATACAACCAGACTCCCATGGCTTTAGAACAAACAATTCTTCCTCACAATATTATAAGGATATTTCAGCTATTCATGCTCACATTTTATGTTCTGTCAATCAATTCCCCCCAAAAGAACTGAACTAAATGTCTCCTAACTATCCCATTCAATAATTCTGCTCTTAAAGATAAAACCATTACCTCACTGAACACTAGATTCCAGATTACCTACAGTTATACAGATAATACAGTTGTGCTGCAGACATTTGCATCCACAGTGCTAGGAATTCTTCCTAGAAAATTGTTTTGTCATTCTTGTGATGAGCTCATGTGCTGGTTTTAGTTCAAATATTGTCAGATCAGTCTTCCACTCTCACAAATAATGAAGTGACTAATTGCATGAACTGCAAACTCTGCTAAAGATTATTAAAAATATGTCTTTGACCTCCATGTTTTCTGCAAAGCTTTTGTAATTAACTCCTCAGTGATAATTTTCCTGAGGAAGCATCTATCACACCCATTTTTCAACTGTTCTATTTGGGGAGCCAAACAAAGACAAAAAATGCCCTGTGCCTTCTGTTTGTTTTCATGGAGAAAGAACATCTGAAGAAAAAAACTTAATTATTAATCTATCTACCTGTATGTTTCATATTGCCTTCCAAAAGAAATCTTACCTTGTAAATGATGTGACGGACATTCAAATTTTGTATAATCAATACAAACATGGTATACAAGTCCAGTGCTGGTAAAGAGCATAATTCTTCCACTACCAGGGAAGTTTTATTGTTTTCAGGGAGCTTTAGCAGCAGGCTAAGTAGTTCTTCATCACATCTTCCAGTTAAAGCTACCACAAAGGCACTGTAAAGAACCTATCACAATATTTGTGTATTAAAAATTTTTCTCCCTGAAATGCATCACCTTTTTTTATAGTCAATAAGGTGAAGATTTGTGTCACAGTAACAAAAAAATTTGCAGGCATCAACAGACCTGAAATAATAAACCATACAGCTTTATATCAGATTACAATGTTCTTACTTTATAGTCCTTGTACAAATAAAAAGATGAAGAATATTCCTTATAAGGACTTTCTTTCATTTTTCACAGATCAATCATTCATTCTTGAGCATTCATACCATGGGCAGGCATATTTACAATGCTGAGCATACTGCTTCTAGCAGATATACACCTCTGCTGCAGAAACACCTGAAGATCAAAATCTAGGTGTGTGAATCACTAACATCAAACAATATGGTCCTTCCTTCTTTCAAAGGAGACACAAATTTAACACTTGGGGATGCCTATATAGCATAATGTCTACTCTGAGCCAGCTCACATTTCTCAGTTAAACACTGCTTTAAGGTATTATTTATTAGCAGATAAAGGGACAAATGCCTTAACAGAGCCTGAGTGAAGCCATAATAAAGCCATCTTGGATAATGAAGTGCTTGAAGCTCAGATATCTCAGGAGCTCTTAGCTACCCATTCTCAACAAGTCCAGAAAAAAATACAAGTGTTTTAGGAACCTATAGGAGCCAAAGGGCTCCATTGTACTGCTTAGGACAAAATCTGCCTCTACCACCTCCACTGAATGCATCTCTTGCTGCTAACGGTACCCAGTCAGGGGGAGGATATGCAAGACAGTCAGGATATGCAATTTAACTCTAATTCCTACAAACATTCTACTTTTCAACTGAATAATTAGATTTTTTGATTTTTTTCTGGAACCGAATTTTTCCTTTGTGATTCTACAAGGTTTTCTATGTATTTAAAGATTCAATTTTTGGTGTGTGCATTCAAGGAACAGAGCATGAACATAATTCTGCGAGCAGTATAAGATGATACTGATTTGGACTTCCTGCTGGGGAGGAAATTTGACTGTGATGCAATTTGAAATTTATTTCAGTGCAGTTCTAACACATTCTATGTTTTATCCCCTAGGCTAAGTTCCTCTGAACTTTCCTTGCGGCTTTCTGAGTACCAGAACTAATCCAAACTCCTACACTCAGTAAATGAATGCTTACAGTCTTCAGGTTACAGGTTTTAAGTGATTTCAAATCATTTCATCATATGGCAATGAGCATGGCCAGCACAAAACTCCATAGCAGAAATTCGGGATAAATAAAATCAACACAAAAAATTCCCAGGGTTACTCTTACTGTTCCAGAGGAAAGCACAGTAGTAGTATATAATCACAGAAATATAGGGCTACAATGGGTCTATAGCTATCATTAGGTTATCAGCCAGTGGCTTTATAGACAACAAACATAATGGGCATGCCTAAAATATAGCTCTAGAAAGTACTTGTGCAGCTTTCATAATTAGTAAGAGACCGGGGCCTTTAATGCTCCAGCTGGACTGGGGGAGGATTTAAGCACTAAGCAAACAAAAATTCTGTATCATTATCCAAATGTAAGATGTGTGTATTATCTAAGCTCTACATAAGACTGGCAAAAAGTAACGATGGAAAGTAATTTGACAATTCAGCCAATTAGCATTATTATTCCAAAGGATCAAAGGTGCACTGAATCCCATTTAACTGAATTGCTTTCAGATGATTTCTCTCATTACCATTTAGTGGTATCACAATAACAAGCTAACAATAAAGGCAGTCACACTGCCACAGAAGCAGAAGAACAAATCATCTATAAGTAGTTATGATGGTCTGAACCGCCTTTTTAACTCCGCACTTTTCAGGAGCAGAGCTTGCGGCGGTTTCTGCAGGCAGAGCATCACTGACACCCAGTGGCTGCTTGACGGAGCTGATCACACCAAACGTGCCCCCAGCTCCTCAACAGAGAGAACCTGTTAGGCAGCTGGCATTTCTCATGATTTTGACTGATCACTGGGAAGACAGGAAAAAGCAATGGTAGCACACAGCCTTTTCCTCAGAAAACGTACTCAAAAGTCAACACCTCGAAGTGAAAGTAAAGCAAGACAGTGGTAAGAAAATTTAAGAACAGTGAGGAACAGACAAAGGAATTTAAAAAAATATATACATAAGACAACCCCATGCTACAAGGAGCAGAGGTGGTGAGATACAAAATGGTACCTCCAGAAACCCTCATCTTTTCTACAATACCAAGACAGCAAAGCTCTAGTTCTGCATCACACATTGCTGAAAGTGATGAAGCAGTGTCATTTAGACCAGAGGACTAGTGCTACTATAAATTGATCTCTTAATGCATCACATTATTACTTTAAAGTCCCAAAACTTCCAAAGTATTTCACATGGAAGTGATAAGTGAAAATATAAGATTCCACACAAACATTGCTTGTTTTCCTTCAGCTGGCACACCATGCTACAGATTAACCCACTAATTTGACACCTCTTTTTGATCTTTTACCTCTGAATGAGGGACGCTGGCTTCCAAAAGGGTATTGACAGTTTCTTCAGAAATATTGACAGAAGAACCAATATCCAGCCTCAACTGAGTGATATTCTGCACAAAATCTTTGACTTTCACATCTGGAAGAAAAAGAAAATAGCACCAACAGCACCAAATTTATTAATTAGATTTCCTACAGATTGTATCCTTTTCATTCAATTCACTGTGTGTGACAAAATTGCTTTATGGCAATAGTAGTAGTGTAGTAATAAATAGTGTCCCTTTGAAGTTGGAAGAACAAAGAAACAGTTATTGTCCTACAAAATTGCACTTATAGAAAAAGTGAAGAAAACTGGAACCCACCATTCACAAGATTAAAATTGTTGAGGAAAGCTGCCGCTGGGTTTCCCAACAGTTGTAGCCCCAAATTTTCAGCCACCCTGGAAAGATAGTCTCAGTTTCACCAGGTATCAGAACCAAGTCATTGGCATTTCAATGTGTAAAGACAAACATGAACAGTGGAACAGGACAAAAAGAGGCAATGGGGTGCCACTGTGCTCTGTGTGCACGCACAGTGTGCACGCAGTCAGCACCTCTACAGACCTGTTCATGCAGTATTTGTGTGGTGCAGTGGTCATCATATTTCATGCCTAAATGAGGCTGCATATCTAGAGATACACATGTGTAACACTACATATATACATATGTAGAGACAGATTCCCATGTCTAAGGGCCCCAGCAAACAGTAGCTTATAGAGAAGGACAGGTCTGGCAGCATGTCACTTCCATGTTTCTCACTGAACACACATTTTTAAAACCTAGAGATACAAATCACTGCAGTTCAGGATGAAAAGAACTCTATCTAAATATAATTTATGTAATAAAGAGTATGCACACATTAGGTATGGTTTTCTCTTCAAAACTGGACATGAGCACATGGTGTTTAGGAGCAGCATCTAGGCTCAAGTTCTTCTGTATTATTACTGTAATTCCCAGACACCATTCAAGCCTGTTATGAAAGCAATCCAACAGTCAAACCAGTATAGCAACAATTATAACAATGTCTACTTCTAGCTGATTGCAAATTTGAAACACTCTGTAGTAGCAGCTTTACTTAAAATCTAATGGCTTTCCCCATGCTAATAACTATCAAAAGCTGTTTGGACTTCAATCCCATCAGTTTACAATCACCATACTGTGCTTCTAACTCTTTGAACTGCTGAACGCTTAATATTTCACAAAAGGTATCAGTTTTTGAGAGGAAAAGCCATATCAAAAGAGCTATAAATAAAAAAATTTGGTATCAAAATTTTGACCTAACTTGAGTCACAGGAAATTGAAAACTTTCTTAGTTGTGATCCAAAGCTGCAAGGGCTTGGCAAAAAATGGGAGGGTTTTTAGGAATATTCCTGCATGCTATTCTATTCCTGCACATTATTCTAAATTACTTAAATATTGTTTTGTATTTTATCCACTCAGTTTGAAATTAAATGAACAAAGCTTAAAAAGACAGTATCTCTCCTGTAATCACTTTGTTTAGAGCACAGACACATGCACCAAATAACATCACTAATGATGTGGAACCATTTGGGGTACCAAAATGTGAAAGGCTTTACATTTGCAGTCGTCTCTGGATGTTCCCCAGCATTAGCTGGCATTCACAGCTGTCACTGCTAGTATTCAGCAAGGCTCCCACAAAGCTCTCCAAAGCATTGGAAAGTTTTTGGTTTATATATACCATACTCTCACAATCTCCCTTGTTGAAAACGGTCAAGTGTCTTCCAACATCCTGCAGAACAGAGTCATCACATGGTTAGTAAATTCATGAAATTGTCTTATAGCTAGAAGTAGTTGTATGATTAACTGAAACTGGAATAAATGTTTTCAAGAAGCAAGGAATTTTCAAGTATTCGGGTTTTGGAAACAATCAGACTGGCAATTTAAACTAGCCTGTCAAGGAGAGTCATCCACAAACAGAAATGCCAACCTTTAAAAATTTATTTCAAAATTAAATGAGCTGTTCTTATCCCTTTTTTTTATTTTAGCCTGACCATTTTTATCTTTTTCCCAGAAACTTGTTTTGAACACCAATTTTGATTCAACAAATCAAAATATCTGAATCCTCATATCCAAAGTTTTTCATGTATTATGCTCTGTATAGTGTGCACTTCTATGTTTTCTCCTGAACATTTACAATTTTGATTTTGCAAAGCTTTAAATATTTGCAGAAGTAGATCATAGAAGAGTGGTGACTACACAAACACATTTGGCCTGCAAAAGTCTGCTTTTTGATGCCACTTGTCATTTGTTTAACACATTGCTGTTTGTATCAGAAAAATGTCCAGGTAGTCAAAACAGCAAAGCTATTTAATAAAGGGGAAGACAGATTCTATACTAAAAACATGACTTTAGTATTTTTTCTGTGTACAGCACACTTGCCTGTGTATACACCCGTGTGCTATCCAAAGGCCTGCTTCCAGCTCTGGTTGGTCTCTATATACCAAATATTACTGTCACCTGCTGGCAATTTCATGTTAAAGAAAAACAGACTGAGCCCAACTGGTAATCATAACTGTTATTTTAGCCATAATTATTCTGGCTAAGAAGTTTATTTGTTTCTAGCTTAATTCCACAAATGTTTCTGTGAAGATTTGATGGTATAAATGTCCTATAACTCATTAAATTAGCAGAATGATAAAATTTAAAGAAATTTAAAATGGGCTGTTTTTTGACATTGATTGACAATCCAATTATCCTAGTTATAGGATTTCTAATAATTCAAAGTCATACTTGCAGCTTGTAAAGCTCACCAATGTTTATTTAAGGAATTTCTTCTGGGTATCTCTATCAAAATTATCAGAGCTATACTTATTTAAACTTCAGGTTTGTATAGCCACTGTGGGGACTTGTCATTCAGACAGTGGGGAAAAAAAAGAAAACTTCCTTTAGTTTCCAAAGTTTAATGCATGCTGTAAAGTGCACTCGTAGGTGAGGGAATCATTCAGACCTGATAATGATCTTGAACCACAGCAATCCCTTCAAAGACAGCGAAGAGTAAGTGACTCATTAATCCCTCTTTACACTTTGTAATGGCACAGAAAATGTTCCTAAAGACAATGGGTTCTTCTGTAAGAGAAAATGTCCAGATCAGTCAAGTAGGAAGAATAATAACCATTAAACACTGCTTCTAAAACAAGCAAACCTTGATCTTGCTCACAGAAGTAATACAATACTATTCCTCAAATCAAACCAAATCAAGCAGTTTTCATTTTTTCTCATTAGGATTCATAATATTTTCTGTAACAAATGAAATATTATGGATCATGCCCACAAACAGAGGATTGAAATGAGAATGACAGAAATTTAGTTCCCTAATCTCAGTTCTCTCAATAAACAGACTGTTCTTCAGAGGTCAAGGACAGAACACAGGTACCTGGCTACACAATTGCAGTTTCACTTATCCTAGCTCAACAGCACTACTGTTTTACTCTTTGGAACTACATCCATCACCAGAGAGTGGAGAAGACGGTCAAAACTGAGTTGCAATCACATCTTATACTCTTTTGGAAACTAATTTGGCATAAGACATTACAGATTTGATCCCTTGCCCTAGAAGGGAAAGTTAATGTCTCCTAATTGCTCTTTGCAAACAATTTTGGGCATAGTTGGCTAAAGTATGAGCTCTGAAAAGCACTGGCTTTTGTTTCCCAAAGAAGTAATAATATGAATTTGTACTCAGGTCAATATCTATATTGAAAGGTTTTAGCCTTTCTTCAAGTGCACAACTTGGGAGCATATACATAAGGAATAAAACAAGGTAACACATTAAAATTTTAACAATTTGTTGAAGGTGAAGTTTTTCAGCTATAGGTAGCCAATTCACTGGCATGACAAGGCCAGAAGGGAGAGATGCTACTTCCTTTAAATACTTGCCCCATTTTTCCTTACTGTCAAATCCACACTGCCCTGTGGCAAGTCTGGCTCATTAAAAAAAAACCTGTGACCTGACTCAGCTCACTAGCTGAGAAGGGGCAGCAAGATCTCCCGCTTTCCCAGGGATTTTAAGTCTACATGAACGCTCCAGAAATAAATAATTCCTTTGTCTGATCTATATCAGATTTCTTTGTGTGCCTCTGTTGGTTTAATTTCCAGGCATCAGTATGCTTGCTGTGCTTGGCATCACCCAAATTGCCTTATTTGTACAAAAGTTTGCTTAAAGCCTTAACAGCACTAAAATATGGGACCCAGAGTCACTACTGTGGTAACTAACCTGAAAAGATTTTGAGAATCCTCAAAGTGGTAAATTGCAATTTCTGCAGTAGTACAACACTATCAGGGTATAAATGTTCCTGAAGAATGTTGCAGATTTTAGATGCTCTGTAGAAATATCAATAAGAAAACATTATTTTCATTCCAAGGGTGCCCCAGAAAAATTTCAAGTGACAATGCACAAATGCAGTCTTCAATGAACCACACAAGGATTTCAGTATTAATAGTTATTACATTTGTTTGAACTATTTCAAAATCAGAATATAATACTTCCATGGTAAAAAAATATACCCTAGGAGTGCTATAGAATACTTTCAAAAAATAAGTAAAATCATAATAGCTTCAGAAATACTGGGAGGCTACAGAATATTCTGACTTGATAGTAAAGAGCAGATAATCAGCGTGTAGGGAAAATAAACCACTTTTCTAGTACTTGCTTTTGATATTTTTCAACAGATTAGGCTAATACTTGACCCTAATGGACAATGGTTTCGCGTATTTATATAAAATTAATCATAAAGGTCAAAATACCACATCACAGCATCGATTTTACAATGGCATTTCTCAGCTGGTTTAGTCAGTAGGACCAGTAGCTCCACCAGCAAGATACCCTAGAGCTGTTTGGAGCAACCAACTTGTGGTTCATTCAATTTTGTTTAAGTGCAGCAACTCCAGTCTAGCAGCCTTTCTATTAAGTAAACCACAGTAAATCTGAAGCAGTTCCCTCTGCTTCTGAATTACATCTGATCTGAGTAATCATGACTGTGGGCTCAAGATTCCTTCAGACACTGCATTTGTTAAACTGAACAACTTAACACAATAGCCATGAGACATCAACAAATTTAAGTTAAAGAAACTTTGTATAGCTGTATTTGGATATAGAAAAAAACCTCCACACACACCACAAAGAATTAGGCCCAAGCATTTCTTAACATTTAGCTCCAAAGGCAAAAATTACTGTTGCCTGCCAATTAGGGAAGGTTCAGTATTCAGACCTGCAAGGATTTTAAAACACAAGTATCTTCAAACAATTGTTTCTATAATAGTTCTGAAGAAACCAATTCAAGTATCAATACATATGACTAAACATATATCATAAACATAAACTAAACATAATAATCTGGTCTACACAATGTGTTCTGATACCAAATACAGCTGGGTCTGAACAACTTAAGTTGGAACAAATCTGAAATAAAACACTAATTAACTTAATAAAAGTCATGATTGACCTGTTCATAAACAGAGAGCCCTTCTCTCATTGTCAGCACACTTCCCAAAATGAGTACATGGAAAACACTTACCTTACTTCTGCCATTACATCCTTATGCAAATCCATAAGTAAGAGTTTTATTTTATTCCTGTCATGCTCTGCAGTGGACTGAAATATTATTTGTAAAATCTCTTGCATGATCTCCAGAGTTCTGCTTTGGGACTGAGTAGAAGTGTCTCTATATGGTACATTATAAAAAAATGAATCAATGAAGTCAACTGTATGAAGTTTGGTATTGTTTCTTTGCAAAGCTTCTTCTACAACATCAAGATCAGCAATTATATGAAGGAGGCTGTTTAGCAAAACTGAAAAAGCAGGGTGAGTATTATTCAATTTCTCTCTGCTAAAATGACTGTCACCAAGCAACATACCAGTATAGTCCTTCATAGACATATTTTGGAATAGCTCCAGAAAGGCAATAATATTTTTGATGGCCAGTAGTAGGTCATTTGATGAACTTTCATCAGTCATAAGGAGAATTAGAGCATGCATTATTTTAGAATAATTTTTATCGTTACACTCGCATAGAATGATATTCACAATGTCTTGTATTTCTTCAAAATTTCTTGATATGGCTTCTCCAGATGATGTCTTAAACTGCTCTAGTAAAACATCAGGAGGCGTTGAAGAGGACTGTCCAGTGGCCAACTTTAGTAATTGAAACTCTTGATCTATCACCACAAGTAAGTGTCTAACACTAAAATTTGCCAATAAATTTTCTATGCTTGTAACTACAGGAAACAAGAAGTTCTCGAAGTTGTCAGTTATATTGACGTTCCCACTTAAAGCTGATATTGTCATGAGCATTGTGTGTGTCTGGTTTCCAACAGATGACAGAGTCATTAAAGGCTGAATTACAGAAAGAAAAGAAAGGACAGCTTCAGTATTCAGGAGTCTGGAAACTTCACTGGTCGTATTCTTAATGTTAGTAAGAACACTCTTAAGTGATGTTCTTGACTCTCTGTTCCAACTTAGGCCACCATAAAGATTATCCAGCTGTTCAAGAAGTCTTTTGGCCATCTCCATTTCTGACACTGAAATGCTGCCCAGAGCTTCTACGATTTGTAAAGCCATTTCACTCTTTGGTGTGGAGGAACAATTGATTGCATGTGTACTATTCACCTGCAGTGGCACAGCATAAAGGGATAGTGCATTCCAAAAATCTAGCAGCTCTTTGAGAACTGAGCTATTTATATGATGGAGCTCAGAAAACTTCAAAATTATAGAGTTCCATTCTTTAATCTGATGAAAAAAGCAAGTCAGATTACGAGTGATATCCATCTGAATGTCCTCCATAAAACAAGCGAAACTGTCATCCAGAGTGATGAGTTTAAGCTCCTTAATGACTTCAATGACTGCATTGTAATGAAGAGTAGAATTGGTGTGCACCAAGTCACAAGGTTTAACAGTGGCATCATTCTGAGGTGTTGCTGTTGTGAGAGTCCAGCAGAATGCTGCAGAAACACAAACAAAGGCCTCTCCAGGTTCATCGGAGATGTCTGCCAACATCTCCAACAACATTACAAGATCTTCCACTTGGTTAGAGAACTCCTCATCAGTAAACATTGGCATTTTTTCTTCCTGAGTCAGTATGAAAGCATATATTTCAGCTAGTGCTTCCGTAACATTTCCATGAGCCAATCTTTCTGTAAGGCTGAGGACATCAAAGAGAAGGTTGAATGCATCTTCTGTTTTGTAGAGCTCATCATGTTCAAAAAGCTGTGTTATTTGGCGTACACCAGTCAGGTTCCAATAGCATGATATGTTCTCAAATGCATCCCACCAGTCTATTAAGGTACCTAACCCAGAGTTCTCAAGGTTAAAAGGTTTGATATTTTTAAAGAAATTTTCTAGGTTCTCCTGGACCTGTTTGAATCTACTTATCAAAAACTCAACGTCCGTGTTTCTCATGTTTTGCACCAAGGCAACCATATGCTTTAGAAGCTCCTTTTCATCCCTTAATGGAAATTCAACAAAAGTAGGAGACTTGAAAATTTCAAGTGCCTTCCTTACCAGTTCAATATTCAGACCTACTGTTTCTATCAGTTTCTGAGGAAATGTTTTGTGTTCATTTTGCAAGTTTGAGTCAAGTTTTCCAATCATATATTGAAAGAACTCCATCAGCAAACTGATATTTTTCCCATGCAAGAAAGGTTCAAACTCATTGTCCAAATGAGAGGAGCTGTTTTCTTGGAATTCAAAAGTTTTATTTTTCAGAAGACTTTGGATTTCTGTCAAGAGTTCCACTACTATAAGAGAAATGTGGTGAAAAGGATTAAGGAGCATTCTTGAAGTCCTGTTGAAACCATGGGTTGACTGACTAAAATGGGTCTTATTTGACATATACAATGAGCTCCCAACTAAATCACTGATAACAGTTTGCATTTGCTCTCCAGAATTATTTAAAAGTTTGAAAATAAATTCAAGCACATTAATGTCATGTTTTACATAAAGTTCAGGGAGAATAAATTTCAAAGTTTTTGCTATGATATTGAAATAAACTCTTGCACAAATCACATCAGAACCACCTAGGGAACATTCAGGGAGCATCAAATTAAAAACCAAATTAACAAAGTCCATCACATTCATTAGCTTAGCATCTGTCTCAGCATTTCCCAGAGATTGCAGAAGAAATAAAATATGTTTTGCACTTTCAAGGTGGGATGGTGACTTGTATTTTTCAGTGAAATTACTTAAACTATATATCCATGTGTTACAATCCTCAGCTTCACCTATTGTACTATGAAAGTTTAGAAAGGAGTTAAGATTAGATGAAAAATTTGTTTGAAAGTAGCTTGTGTCTTTCAGACCATTACCCAAAATTAATTTGGTAATATTCTGGAAAATGCTGATGCAAACCATATATTTGTCTCGAGGTACACTTTTTAAAAAAGCAGATGTGTCATTTATCTCAGTGAGAATAATTTCAAGTTCCTCTTGGGAGAGCTTAAGAATAGTAGAAAGGGAATTTTCAATGGAAAATACACCAGCAGCCTTATCTTCTCCCTCAGATCCTCCTGACATGAAAGCATCCAGCCAAGAATTCAAAAACTCTTCATTAACAGTCTTCAGTATAGATTTCTGTATTTTTGTTATCACAGCTCCTATTGTCTCTAAAACACTTTCTAAATTGCTATCTTTAAGCAAGTTTGTGACTTCAAATGCATTGTTAATTACCCTCTGAAGATTAACAAGGAAAGCCTCAAAATCTTTCAGGTCATTTAAATTGCCATGGTCCTGAAATACAGCTTTTAAAAGTTTCATTGCTGCTCCTGTAGCTTCAACAGTAGCCATAGCTGTATTATTGCACAGTTCATCTTGAGTTACATTTAAAAGGTTCTCAGAGAGATATGCCAAATCCTCTCTTAGGCAGACAAAAAAAGTTGAATTCAAATTTAAGATTTCCGATGCTTCTTCAAAAATCTCTGTCCATGCCTGAAGCCATGTAAAAGTGCAGTGCAAAGCACAAGGCACACTTACCTTATCTCCCCAGTTTGTTTCAGACAGGACACTGTCCAATGGAAGCAGAAGTAAGTCATAAACCTCTACTGAATCTTCTACTGAACTCATGTTTGCTAGATAAAAATCAGTGCATCCACTATTTACCAGGCATCCTGGAGAGAGATCAAGAAACTCTTCCAAATAACATAAGAGAGCTGTTTGGAGCTCTTCATCTATAAATAAATTTTTAAGGCTGCTCAGAATGTCATAAACAACTTGTATATCTTTTTTTCCATTCTGCGCAAGAAACTGTGCTTGAAACTCTGTATAGTTGTAAATTAATAGTAATTTTTCACAGATAGACTTACTGGTGAGGTTCCAGAGAAGATCAAAAGTTTCAAACAGAAAATCAAAAACTAATTCCTTATTTTGCAAATCATGCCAGACTTGAGAAGATGACATACTTTTTGAAACCTCATAAAGAAGTTTTAACAGGGTGTTATTGCTCTTAATATTTAAAACCAATTCATCATTCTGGTACAGAGAGAAAATTTTTGGAACAAGTGAGGCCACAATAGTACTGTTTAACTTTTGGATATTTTTGAGGAAATCATGCACAATTTCTCCTAATTCTTGTACCTTATACATAAAAGTTGCATTGGGGAGAAATAAAGAGGAGATATTACTCACTCCAGGAATTGTGCTAAATGAGACATTGACATGATCACCAGACAATGATTCAGCTTGATAGAGGTTTCTTTGTAAGTGTTCACTAAAATGTTTTAAATGGTCCAAAGCAGTAATGTTTAACTCTGGCCAATCAGTCAGGATCTTTCTAAGCAACAGCGTACTTCTGTTATAGATTTTGTTTTCTGTAATGGAAGATAAAATTCTAGATAAGGTCTCAATTACCTCTTCCTCTTCTACTTGACTCAAGAGAGATAGCCTGGAATCTAGTTCATGGAATACAATTTCCACAATATGCCAGAAAAGTCCTGCCTTCTTTTTTGTCCAAGAGCTCTGAAGAGGCTGGAAATTTTTTTGTAGGTCATTATGGAGTTCAGAAATTGCAAGTGAGAAATTGGTGGCAGATTTCTCCCCCTCAGCAAAATTTTTTATCCATATAATTGCATTATTCAAGGCATTTTCAATTAGAGACTTGTTTGAAGAAACTGAGAAATCAAACATTATAATTTTTTCTATGACTTCCACAAGGTGAAAAAGATGATCCATTTTGTTTTCACCAGAAATCTTCAAGTTTTCTTCTGTCTTCAAAAACTCTTTGAAAGATGTCAAAATCCTGAAAAATTAATTGTAAGTTTTTTCTTGTTAGTTACCAAGCACACAGCCAAGAATTTTTAACTGTGTATTATTTAAATTTTAGAATCTAAGTTTATTTACTTACTTCAAGGAAATTTCAAATATAATTTAAATAGCAGTCATAAATTAATCAACACAAAATCTGAATTAGCAATAAAAATCTGAATTTGACAATCGGTTTTAGTTTAAAAAAATGTGAATAAAAACAAACAAACTACTGGAAAGTCATTCAAATCAAAACCTGAATGCAGACAGCAGTTAAAGAATTGGCATTTATCAGTACTTATAATCAAGCTTGCAAACCACAAAGAGTCCAACACCTTTGAGTGCATCACATTTTCAGCTGCTGAAAAGAACAAAGATTTTATGTTCCACAGACTAACTATTTTAGAGAAAGGAATGTATCAATAAAATTGATCAAAACCTCTAATTTTCCAATTATTCTAAAGAATTTTTTGCTTTCTCATAATTATTGAAAGTTAAAATACTCCAATTGACTGCCTGGTAGCTGAATACTGCTATTTTAATATCTACAAAAACAAGAAATCATAGTAAAACTGGAATGCACCCACTGATGTTTCTATTGTGTCAGTATTATTTATCAAAAGAATAAACAACTACTAGCTCTGTAAGATTGGTCAAGAGGAAGTGCATGGAAAAAAAAGGGTCTTTGAACGTAGAGGCCTCAAGATGAAAATATCTTCTCCTTAAATATATTTTCATTCTCTCCAGACTCTGCAATCAACAGAGGTAGAGCACAAAAACATTGTGTGCTGCAAATTAAGGATAAAACTGCTAAAAAAATACTTTGTTTTTGCTTACAAATGCAGCAGCACAGCAGTTTCCTTTTATGAATTAGAACCATATTTCAAGACACCCTACTAAATTTTTAAACAATTTGACTGCAATCTCTCTTACTTGCTGATAATGGAATCTCTCTCTTACTAGTTGTCAAATAATTACAAGCAATGAGAAACTGAGGCCAATATTATAACTCCCAGAAGCGATGCAAGTCATCCAGTGTGCCAATAGAAAGAGGGAGGTATCAGCTCTGCCATAGACCTTTCTTGAGCCTCTGCCAACTTTGACAAACATTATTCCCTTTATGTACAGTTTAACTCCTCTGTAGAACCTTCCAGAGCAGGAATATTTGAACAGCTTGACAAAACATATCATTCTTAATAAGTCCAGGGCATACAGCCAAATCTTCACATAAATTGTTTACATTTGCATTAAATCATGAACCAAACAGAGAACTTGAAACTGTGAGGAAAGCTCAAAAATATCAAAAGAAATCACAGACTCGGAGTGCCCTAGATCAGATTGCAAATTACATATGTACAATTAATTCTATGTGTTTAAAAGTCAGTTTTCCATAGGCTGTAGCTGTTGATGAAGGCATCTGTTACAAGAGCTCCTGCACAACTGAGCTGACCTCTACAATAAAAATTCCAAATATTTCACATGCACTGGACTTGCTATACATGAGCAATATTACCGAGTCACACCAACTACTTGGGGGAATTCAACTTAGTTTGCAGAACAAGATAATGAATTCATGTCCAAGTTGAAAATGCCAATTATCCACAGCTGCTGATTCCTGTGAGTCCTGATCATGTAGTAGGCATGTCCTCTGCTGAACCTGTAGGAAACTATATTCTGAAGCATGAACTTAATTTCTTTTCCAGAATATGTAAGCATCAGCACAATTATTCGACTGTATACGAGGTTTTGAACCACAGAATAAAAAATGAAATCGCAAAACTGACAAAACCAGAAATCTATTAAATGCAAAGGAAAAAAAAATTCAGGTTGATCTAATTTTATAAGACAAGTTTCAGAAAGATAAGTATAACTTACCAATGAGATGAAACATATCCTTCTGAAAAATAGGCATCTGATTTCTCATTCCATTGCTGGATCAGGGTATTTATCTCTGAAAAAAATTTCCTGTCTTCCCTGTCATCTAGAAATTGAGACATTAAATCAGCCATAATTCTTCTAAGTTCCAAAAGGAAATTCTGAGAGACACTGTTGCTGTCAAGCCATTGCTCAAGTACCTAGTGGATTGAATGCAAAACAGAACATCTCATTAATCAAAGCTTCCTTGCTTAGGCAGTACACAGAATTTGCATGTCTTTAAAAAATTCACACAATCAACAACGAAACCAAAATTCCTCCCTTACAACCTGTCTAGACTCTGAAATGACTGACATGATAAAGGTTGATTTTCAATACAGTTTTGACTGACACGCAAGTTGGCAACGTAACAGGCTACAGCACACAGACAACTGACATCCTATGTGGTGCTGACCTTGCCTTAAGACCCAGGAATGGAAAAAAGATGGACTGAGGCTGAAATCAACCAAAAGCTGACCTCCACAGCCAATTACTCGGGCTTCTTTTACCAGACTTCTGCCTACACTGACAATTTGATGGAAGATAGAAGCCTTAACATTTTTGGAGTCCCATAACACAGTGACGATGAAGAAGCCTGCATGCTCCCAGTGTGTAGCCCAGAAATAAGCATAAAAAGGCCTGGCCAAAACTACTGACTGCTCTTCTTTGCTTCACCATTACCTTTCTTTTAAATGTCGATTGAATATAACTGATTTACTGTAAGAGATATTCTGTTCACCCAGATAATTCACAATGGCCAGCAACTTACAGTATTTCTGGTTCCCATAATAAGATCAACCCATGCTGAGAGTTTAAAATCATGACTGAAATTATTACTGAATTTTCCTACATAGAAATTAGTGCATTCGTTTTGGCAATCACATTGAATTATTACCTCCTACTTCATACTTCATCATACAGCAGGGAAACCTCAAAGATTACATTTTTGAGGAAATACACAGGAAGTTCTACATGTTTTCTTTACATAATATCGCAAACATCTCCAGAGCAGCTTGATACATGATTCTTCTTTTTTTAATGGAGAAATATATGATGCTTCAGTATAAAAACAAATACCATTGTTAAGGTAGTTAGGTGTTTTTCTCAGGAAACAGCTGAATATTTCATTCTTTTGTCCATGCAACTACACATATGTCATTACAGAGAATGCATGGCAAGATATTCTCCCAGATCAGAATTTTAAGATGCTCTACTGGAGATTTACTTTTATCTTGCTTCAGCCACTATTGCCAGAGACCGTGAGGGGGAAAAAATAAATTAATTATATATCAGTGGAGGTGTCTAGTCAATTTTCTGTTTTGTTCAACATTCAATCTCAGGAGGAACAGTAAACAATTTCTCCTGACAGGTCTCTGCATTTAGCATATTTCATGACATTCCTTATTACATTTCAAATCTGAATCTCCATTAATGAGAAAATCTGATTAAGTGGACACATGATGATAGATTATACTTCCACTGTAATGATTCTTCATGAGGATTATTTCTTTTTATTAGCAAGTACATTAAAACAATTTTATAGAAAACTTAGATCTTTTAACTGAGTTACTGCTGATAACCTACATGCAAAAATTAGGAATTCAAACTATTAACTTATTAAAGTTACCCGTGCATAGAGTTTGAACTTGCTGACAGCATGAACAAGATACAGTTTGGCCTCATGCTGTGCAGAATTACAGTCCTCTCCATTATTCTCCTTGTTTACTTCATCTTCTGGGACAACAGCCAGAGCAGAGCATACAAACTGCTCCAGTGTCTCTCCTGTGGGAATCTGGCAAGGACACAAGGAATTGATGAGTATTTCAAGAGTGTTGTTGAGGGTTAGCTCTCCTATCAACTTACTTTTCAAGTGAAAATAAGAATAACACATAACCTCTTCAGCAGGAACAAAGCCCATTTAACCCAGCCTCACATTCCCAGGCACATACTTCAAAGTACTCCACTTGCAGGCTGCTGTATAAAATCCTAGTGTCCCCATTAAGGAGCTCCTACAGCAGGCAGAATGATGAGACTTGCATATGCAAGGAATTTTCACCTCATAGCTACACTTGTGTTGTTAATTCTACAGTAATTTGCAGGCTGGCACTGAACTAACTTGACTATGCTACAGTACCCTTACAGTAGAATTACTATATTGAAACAACCTCAAAAGTATAAAAATTACTGATATAAAAAGCACTTAGTACAATAATGCATCTCAACCAGCCATCACACACAGCAGACTACTTTTAGATTGAGGTTAGTGGGTTTCAAGAGAGCGGCCAAGACAACAGAATTTTTTCCTCACAGACTAATTTTTAATTTCTGTGATCAATGATTTAATTCCCAAGCCAATAAATTGTGATGAATAATTAAATATTCCCAAGCCTGTAATTATTAAAGCTTACAAAAATAATGCCACACATTTTAATTCTGGTATTGCCTTTATATTTCTGCTCCTTTCAACTTTGACCAGAGAATTCATAAAAAGTTTTGCAGGTTTTTTGACACCAAACAAAATGGAGTGTTAGATATACAGAACTGAAGAGCTCCAAACAAACATTGTCCAGGTTTCCATCCAGGCTTCTTCTTTCATTGCTTTTGATGGTCTTTAATGTTCTAACACAAGCACAAAATATTGAGATACTTGTTTAAATAGTTACCAAGTGAGTAGCCTGGGATTTCACAGTCAACCACAGCTACCAAGCTGCAGTTGAATGCAGCTCATTTGATCAAAAAGGCTATCACTGATATTTCATTAAAAGGCCATTCAAAAGTCAAGGAGGTTTTCTTTTATAATTTATCCATTTGTTTAAATCTGCTATTTTTACCATGAGCTCTTTTGGAGTATAACTCAAAACTGTACTGCTCTACAAAGAACAAACAGATTTCACATAAATGCCAACATGTTCTATTAAAGAAAGGTGGATTTAAGCACAAATTCAAAAGTGGTTTCCAGTTTTCTGCAGTCAAACCAGACCACCACAACAGACAGCTTTGGTCTAGCAGATAGGTTAGAATGCCCCATCTGAAGAAAGAGATTTTCTTCTAGATGTGATGCATCACTAGGATATTTGATTAAGCACCCCTGAGACAACTCAGTCTAGTACGTTCATATCAAGATTGCACAACTGAGAAGAAAGGACTCTTGGTCTTCCTCAATTCACACAGAGAAGAGACAGGATTTCTTTCACCAGCAAATGAGATGAAAAATGCTACCAGACAAACTGATCCTGTCAGCCTCAAATCAAGGATTTGGTTTAAAAGCTTAGTGGAGCAATCTACAGAATTCTCTGCAGGATTAGATAACAAACACAGGACCCTGCCATACACAGCTGTGACTTCAGAAAGGCATAAATTCATTAGTGTATACAACTAGACCTATCAGTATCTTCACGTGCAGAGATTTCAGCTAAAGCTAAACATTTATTTGATGGGAATGAAGCCAGGATATGTAACAACCTTGTCGCCTCTTCACAAAGATAAGTTTCTGTAATGTAGGAAAATACATTCAGGGTACAAATAAAAAAATATTAAAGAGTTTGACACTGAAATTTTCAACTGATTTACCTCTGTTAATTGTGCTGTATAACTTAGCAGCTTCTGAACATGAGTGCCATCAAAACCAAACCTGGATTCAAGTTCTGCCTTCACGGCAAGCGGATTCCACAAAACATCCCCGAAAGAAAGATTGTATTGAAAACCTAAAAGAAAGGAAATATTTTGTTCTTGTAATTCATTCTTTTTATTCATGTTGTTTCTTGGTGGTTCTCACTTGTTGAGATCCAAGTACCATGTCTCCAGATTTTTTGGAGACAGCAGGATGTGTGCGCCTGAACATAAATTTACCTGGGATAAACCCCATGATTGCACTAGTGGTAAAATCAGCTAGTGAGCTGGTATTTCAGCAATTGATATGATGATGGTGGGATGCCCCTGCACAGCAATTGTCAGCAAACTCAGTAGAGTGCCATTCTGAATTGCACAGGGTGTGTGCAATTCTGAATTGTGTGTGCAATTGTGTGTGCAATTCTGAATTGCAAAGGTGTGTGTGTATGGGCTGGATATGAATCACTGCTGAGAGGAAGAGCAAGGAGAGAATACCAGAAATTCCAGAGAAATCAAGTTCATCCTCTGTACAAGGGCTCCAGCACATCACCTTTGTCCCACATCAGCCTTCACTTTTGCAGGTGAAGTGGGATTTACACTTGGTATGACTCTTAGCCTGACCTTCCACACCAAGCAGACAGCTGCACCTATACATTGCATGCTTCAGCTTGCCCATGAAACTTGCTCCTGACCTTTTCTTGTTTTCCTGGGACCAGCCTACCTTCTCCAATTAAACTCATCTTCCATGGTGAAGCAGCAGATGGAGAAACGTAGCCCTTCAGCTGACAGCAGAATTTATGAGAACAGAGGAATGAAGCTTAAAGTAAACCAGTCATAACGCTCGACATGCATGTCCAAAAAAAAATTGCTGTCCTTCTATCAAATGGAAGAAACTGTCCATTGCATTAGTTTAGCCTCTCTCCAAAATTCATTGCTAAACCATGGCCATTCTAAACACTATATATTAGACCAGTTTATCTGATACTTTGTTTATCTGATAGTTGCCAGAGTCTGATAAAATTTAGTGAGCAGTATCGGTATTTAAAAAGCAGATCAGTAAAGTAGGTTAGCAGTGCAGCAATATAGTTTAGTCTCTGCACATCAGGAACTTAGCAGAAGGTCCAGCAGTTACTATCATATATTTCCAGCATACTTATTACATAGTTCAAAGAAAATCTGAGGCAAATTCCTTACCTTCTAAGCTCCTATCCTGTACTGATGCAGCAGTCAAATTCAGTGCCATTTTCACCACTTCATAGAAACTTTTGCCCAGTGGCATCATAGCAAAATCCTTCAGTGATGCTAAGGTACTGAAAGTGGAAAATAAAACAAAAATCAAGCTCTCTATACACCCAAAACCCTGAAAGGACTTGCTGGAAAGAGACAACCTTCAAGCAACTGAATAATAAAATGTTTTTTTTACTGTTGAAAAACTGTTTTTTTATGAAATTAGAGTTTAATTGAACAATTCAACAATTGAGATTTAACAGTTAGAGTATTTCAAACACAAATTAAAATTTTACAGTTAGTGTATCAGTCAATTTATATTAAGGAAATATGTCCTTAGAAGACCAATGTCCTCTGAGGAAAAAAAAAAAAAAGAAGAAGAGAGGAAAAATAAGAGCAAAACTACCACAAACATTCTCTATTATCCTCACAAGAAGGCAGAATCAATACAGAATACTTACATTTTACTTATCATCAATTTCCAGGAAAAAAAAATTTTAAAGCAACATAATACTTTCTCTCACAAGAGATTAAGCACAATGTGCTCCAGAATGCATTGATAAAAATATATCTATTGAAATTCTTACAATTCTCTGTCACCTTAGCTGTGAAAAAATTCTCTGTTACTAAAACTGTAACTTACTACTTAAAATTTATGCCAAATTTACCAGTTATTTCCTACCAAGTAATCCTTTCATATGCAAATAAGAACCCAGTTTTCCAGAGTGGGCCATCAGTTTCCAACATTCATGAAAAGGAGGGAAAACAAACAAACAAACCCAAAAAAACCCACCCCTACCATAAAACCCCAAAGCCTGTCACATAGATGTGAAAAGTTTGGTTAAGTACCTCTGAGACACAGCAAAACCTGGTACAGACCTGAAAGTGGGAAATGTAAATTCAGAACCTTTCTACTGGCTTAATTCTGCCTTAGAAAGGATGACTAGAATGTAGTATAGCAATATGAAACTAGTCTAGAAACAAGCATTGGGTTTTGTGGTTTGCTTTCCAAATTGCATTAATGAGGGTAAATTTGGTCACTGAAGAGCACAGAAATCTTTAAAAACCCTAAGCAAATGAAACCACCAAAACCCATATGTAAACATCTGAATCTCCTATGTAGTTTTGCATGTTAATAGCTCAGAGAACAAGCTGAAATAAGGTTACAAATTACTCAGGCATAAGGGAAAAATAAGTAAAATTTTAAAATCAAGCACCAACATAGGTGCAATCCACTTATTGTAAGAGAAACTTGTTTCCCAGTTTGAAAAAAAGTTATGTCATCATGGGGAGCTCTTTTTGTTGCTTTTCTTTGGTATGGTTTTTTTTTAATTTAAAAAAGACACTGGGATGATAAAGAATGGCAGAACAGCACAGTAATTTCTCATGCATGATTTTTGGGGCCCTGCTTCCCCACAGCCTAAGGCTGGTGAGGTATATGGCCAGTCCAGCACAGGCACCCAGGTCCAGAGGGCTTCTCTTGCTTTATGACTATGTTCTTTGTCTACAATGATAACTGCCTATCAACCTGCTACAGCAAACTGCTTACCCTGGCAAACACATATCTGACTGTCCCCTAATAATTACCTTATTTCACTGAAAATTCCTGCAATTGTATGTCTTGGTCTATGCTTTAATTCTATGTCTTCTGAATCCATCTGTCCTTTACCTGATTCCAAACACAGTCTCTGGGGTGTTTTTCTTACTGCTTCATTTCTTGCAAAAGAACACCTAAAGCTATTTTGAAAGCAAGAGGCTTAAGAAACAAAATTGAGTAATTTTCCTGATACTGACCAAGTGCTACAAGCATTCAGATCTGTTTAGGATCAAAACTATTATTTTCTTATATTCATACATATATGTTCTGCCTTTCAAAGACCCCCAAAGTACATTACAAGGTTCAAAGCCAGATTGTGTGGCGGGCTGGCTAACTTCAGGCATTGCTAAGATGGAGCTGCTAATCAAAGACTCCCAGGGCACCTCTGCTGAATTTGGCAGAGATGCAAAACACAGTTACAAAGGAATCAATGTGGGTGAAAATTCCTAACACAGTTTTATAGAAGCAAAATCTGGTAAAGAGAATAAAATTTTAGCCTCTTTACACTGTAAAGGATGCCTATTTTATTAAGTAGACAGTGAGAAGAACAAGAATTGCAGATAAAAATTTAAAACAGAGCACTTTCAAGACTGTGAAAGTACTTACTTTTGAATAACTTTTAGAAACTCTGTCATGGAAGCTAACTCATCTTCTGTATAAAAGCTGTTCAGTTCAAGATGAGGGAGCGAATGCAGAAGGTTCCAGAAATATGGCTGCTTGTACAGATTTTCTGCTCTAGAAATAATTTTCTCTGCTTCATTCAAATCCATCTTTAGGTGGAAAAAAATAAAAATTACATGCAAAACTTCCAATAACAGAAGGAAAAATAAAAAAAAAAAAAGCAGGGGCCTGTTATTTCCCTGACCCTCTTGAATTTTAAAGCTTTTCTGAAGTAGAAAGATACCTCTAGATTTGGCAATATACCACATTATTTTGGTGGTATTTTGAACTCCCAGAAACCTAGTTTCTGATATGTTTCTCTGCTCCAATGGAAAAATGGAGCTGGAAGTAAAGCTAAGGCATCTCTTTCTGCTCAGAGGTGTAAGCAAGGGAAGGATGAATTTGAGCTCTCAAGCCCTGCAATGAATTTCTAAGTCTAAGGTATAAAGATCAGGGGACTGCCCAGGCCTTGCCATCCTTGCCTCACTGCTCTTGGCAAGGCTTGTGGGGGTCTCAAATAACTTATAGGAATGGCTCTCTAAAGGTGAACTGCCTGGGATAAAACAATTTCTTTCAGAGGACTACACATTATGATGCCAATGCAAAACTGACTTTTATAACATTTTTTTGTTATGTGGTCTTTGCTAATCTAAATTAATGTCTCACTAGGGCTTTTTGGCACAATGGTGATCTGAGCATGCCTCATACAAAAAGAATCTTGTGTATGTACAAGCTCTGTTTCTGACAATGATAATCTACGGTCAACTTAATATTTTTTTAATGTTGAGAAATACATTCTTTCTATTCTATATTGCATTCCAGAAATAAATTTTCATATTGGTATGGCTCTTTTCCATCAATGAGATCTTACGAGAAATTTAAAAAATGCCATCTCATTTCAAGTTAAAAACTGGAAATCTAATCTTCATGAAGTAGCAGTATCAATCAAATATGGAAAAAACCACATCTGATAGACACACTTTTAAATAACTCCTAATAAACAAAGACCCTTCAAATAGTTGTGAATTTTACTTATTTAAACCAGTGTAGGTTGTTAGTAGCTAATCTAGAAACTATTGAATATCTATCAAATGTACAAGACATCACTTTTTTCCTTCAAACATCTTTTTCTTTAAGTTAGTCTACTTAAACTTGACAGGATACAAATTTCTAACCATTATTATAAAGATCCTCAAATCCCAAATAATCTCAGAACAGACTGTAAAAAATACTTACGGTAAGAAAAGTGGTGATGTTATGGAGCCCTGTAAAATTAAACATTTTCCTTTAAAGAAAAGTATTATTAGCTTTAGAAGAATCTATGTTGTAAGCAAGAGCAAGCAGGCTACAATGAACATTTCTAGAAAAGTAAAGGCACATGAAGCAACTAATATCCCAAAGATAGTGGTCCATTTGATTTTCTGTGCTTCCCAATACTTTTACTGTAATCACAAAGCCAATTTAAAAGACATTGCTTACTGTTCAATTTTTTAGTGAGGCAAAATCATCATGCCCATACCACATGAATGTCCCAGCTACCAGATAGCCAGGCATGCAAACTGCCATTTCCCCTGAATCTTTCTTCTTGAAAACTCAGCCAGAGACACAGGGCAGTAGGAGGTCTTCAGTGCCCCTGGTACAGAAACAAGGCTGTGCAATGTGGGTGGAAATGGAACAGGAGACTCAGACACTGCTGTTTCCAGTTTAACTCTTTCTGTGCAAGACTGAAGGTCACCTGAGGTCACCAGGTGGTAATCATAAAAGTGGCTTTTTTTAGATCAGCTAAAATTTTAGTTGCCTAGTTTTATTTTTAAGATCAAACTATTCTTTTGTTTGTTGACTGTCACTAACCAATAGGCAAAGAAATTAATTTTTAGAAAAATCACAGCTTACCTGAGAGCCTTGAGTTTTCTTCCCATAGCTTTTCTAAGGCCATGGCTTTCTCTGTAGTATCAATAAATTCCTTTGCAAGTTCTTTTATGTCTTCCATGAAGTCTAGATCAGGTCCAGTGGCTCTCTCTGGACCACTTTGGGGGCTTGCACTACTTTTTGACAGAAAAAAAAAAGGGACAGGTGAGGTAACACACTGAAAGCAAGTACCTGAAAAATGTGTATATACTCACAGCAGTATTCTGATAATTTTTTTAACAATTATGTATTTATACAATTTCTATTTAGTTCAATTTATTAACATGCAAGTTGCAGCACTGGGTCTCAAAACCTCAGGAAAGTGAGCAGTGAAAATTGCTGAGGTCACCTACGCCAATTCTGGCAGCAGCCAACAACAGACACATCCAAAAAGTCTTTAATATTTCTGAACACACTCAATTTTCTCCCCTAGATTCTTATGTGTCCTGGTAGCAGTTCTTTGATGAGAAAGTTCAAGCCTTCCTATTGCATCTAGTAACAGTTTGTTTTTCCAAAAACATGTAGCAATGGATAAAAAGAGTATTTTATTCTTACTACTGGTTTTTCCCTATTTTAGCTTGCAGACATACCACTGGTAAATGTTATCTCTGTTATCTCTATCACATTGCTATCTGGTGACTACTCAACAGCACAATTTCCTAACAATACTTTTAAATGAAACCAGGAGTCAGTCATTTAAATGTCTCTTTACAGGACAAAATTACTTAGACCCCCCCTAAAACACCATAAACAAGGGAATAATTATATTTAGCATTTTACTAGGCAATTGCATTCAGTTTTATCTAATAGGAGATTCAAATTATTTCAAGAGCTACAAGTTCTTCCTCGTATTCCGGTGCAACTTCTTGTCTGTCGGTTCTGCCCATTGCCTCTTGTCCTGTCCCATTTACAAAAATATAGTAAAGAGTTACATTCCTTTCCCATTGAGTTTATATGCCAATACTTACTTTTAGCACAATTTTTACTTTTTGAAAGAAAAGCCAAATGAGATCAATTCGCAAACCGAAGAAAGCTACCAGTCACCACTTTCTCATTCTCTTATTTCTCTTTCCCTCCCTCCCTGATCCTCATTTGTTCAGACACTCACAGAGCTGTTTGCAACTTCAGATTAAGGGAAACAAAGAAAAATTTCATCTTAAAACAATCAAGTTCTTAATTGTTTCGGTACAGCTTATGTTGATCCCAACTTGGCCAAATGACAGCAGGAATTTGGAAAACTCTTGCACCATCCTCAAACTTCAGTAGGCTAAAGGCAGAACAATTCCTCAACATATACATTTCCCTTTTAAATGGAGTTTTAAAAAGCAGTTCTCTGTTGTTCAGAAGGTGGTTTTTTGCGTGACTAGAAGTTGCACTTTAGCTGTTGTCTTTGAAAACAACCTCATAAATTCCAATATTACTGAAACTCCCAGTGCCCAAAATTTCCGACAGCTGAGAATACTTGTGTTTGGCAAAAAACTGAAACACTACCTACATACTGAAATCTTCCTAACCCTCTACTTTTTGAGCATGAACAAGAAGCCAGCACTTGACCCGAATAACAGCAGCCACAGTCAGAACATTAAAAAAAAAAAACCCAAAATTCTAACTCAGTTTCCATGGGATTTTTCACAGGTTGTATTTGGTTTTTTTGTGGGGTTTGGAGGGAGTGGTGGTGTTGGGTTTTTTGGGGTTTTTTTCCCAATAATTGCTAAGTGTAAAGTTGAAAACTAAACTCTCCTAAGAATGTCACTTAAAATAAAAAGTGTTCAGAGGAGTACAGTATTTCAACACACACAGTTTGCCCTCCAAACTAGACCCAAGCCTTGCATCCCCATCTACAAACCTCCTGGTTTTAGAAATGTTGCAAGCAACAGTGCACTGGGAAAAGAGGCCTTAATCACATAGGAGCCCACAACAGGACTCAATGGTGTCTCCAGGGGCTGCCTGGCCTTCCTGCCAGATGCAGGGGGCACAGACAGCAGTGATGGAAGGAATCAGTAATTCTTTCCACTCTATCCCCATCACCAACTCTGCTGCACCTTGGATCTGCAAAGCTTGGGTTGATAAACAGCAGGGAAACAATATAAAAGCATCCTCTTGGCATCTAATTTTATGTGCTTTAGCCTCTTGTTTGATGCATAGCAGAAGCACATTAGATAGCACAGGCTGAAAGGACAGCATGCTCAGCTGGGCTGTCCTTTCACTGCTCCCAGGCTGGAGGACCAGGGATACAAGCTACTGCCCTGCGAGGTCCCACAGAGCACATGGGCCGGGGAAAGGAGACTGGGAAGATACAGACCAGAAATATTAAAGAAAACAGCAGACAGCCCTTGGAGCATGGTGGCTCTGAAGAGCTACAGGGCAAAGTGCAGGGAAATCATGTTGATGGTAAAAATGGAGAGGGAGCTGAGAAATTCTAGGGGATGTAGATATTCAGGGCATGGCAAAAGGAGCCAAATCCAATTCTTTTGTGGGGATTTCCAGGTCAGCTGCCATGTTAGCTAGCTGCCATTTGTGACTCTCTTTTGCCACAGACCTGCCTCTCGCTATTCTTGGATCTGAGTACAGCCTCTTTTTGAAGGGGAAACAGCAACAGGCATGACATTGGTTATCAGGCTCAGTGTTATGAAACAGATTAAATTATTGCAGAGGTCTTACTTGCTGAATATCTGTGCTAAGATTAAAGGATTTTATATAGCAGGGTAATAGAGTACTACATTTAGCTCCTAATAAGAGTGCCACAAGTTACTACTGATATCTTAATTCAGCACAGGTTACGCAAAATTGCAGGAAGATGTCAGCATCTTGCCAGAAAGATAAGAAACTACACTTTAAAACCAGCTACAGACACAGTCAAAGCAAACAATTTCCAGTGAGTGTGCCAATAAAAGTTCTTAATTGTTGTACTGCTACTCTCCCAAAGAGCCTTTAAAGAGTGCTTTCTAGAGCAGAAAGCGGCACTAACTCATTTGTGTGCGAATGTGTAAAGGAAGTCCAGCAGCCGTTCCAAGGAAATTCCTAGCACCAGTTGCTAGGAACAGAAAAGAGGGGAAGCAAGGGGTAATAAAAAGAACAAAAGGAGGAAGCAGCAATTTGTAGGAGAGAACATACTTCATTAGAACTGGGGTGTTAGAAGAAGGGGTTGGGGAATGTATCTATAAAATTTCATTATCGTCCATGGTAGCTCTTCCCTCAATTGTACGTTTCCACAAAGTTCATGAGGACAGAAATCAAACTAAAGACACACATTGGTACAAGCTTTGATTGTGACAAAATACTGCAAAAGAGCAAAAAGATTGCATCTCTTCAAGCATGAAAAAGCAATTGTCATTTTCTAAAGCCATGACTCAGAAACATTAATTCTGTCCAATTTACTCAGTTACTCAGGATAACAATAAGAACATTTCAGAGTTCATCTGAGAACTCAGCTATGATGTGAAATGCCTTTTAGACTCATGATTTTCATAAGCATCTCAGCAAACTCATTTCAACCTCACCCCTGTCACCACATTAATAATGTCTTTCTAAAATTGCAAAGCCCCAGCTAGCTTTCATTCTGCACTATATCAGGGTTACAAGCCTAGAGACAATAATACCAATACACACGCTGGACAACAACATACTGTGTGTCTCTCACAGGAAGATCTTTCTCTTCCATGTTGATACAGTTATAACCTTCCTAAAATGCAATGGACTAAAATATATAACAAACTAAAAAATATATTCTTCTTAATAAGCTTTAAAATTAAGAAAACCCATGTTTAAATTTCCTTTTCTCCCCAGCTCTGGCAATCTATAAGCAAGGTCACAAAAACTGCTTCTGTTTTTCAGCTACGCAGCCTGCAACTACAAAAGTTGGCCCAGACCACAGAGTTAATATTGCAGAGAGTTGCTGCAGCCATATGATATCTTGAAGAACTATTTCTCATTTGAAGATATATGTCACTAAAGAAAAATCTGACCCTTTAAGCAATTCTTACACAAGGACTTTTGCCGAAGCTTAGACCTTCTTTGATTTTATTCTTCCACACCTGCTGTGTACATGAGCTCTTCTGATGCTCCCCCACTGGAGGACCCAAGCCAGGTATGAATAAAGCAAAAGGTTTAGAACAGTATGAAGAAAGGGGCTGGCATGAGCAGGGCAGCTCCAGGAGGGGGCCAAGCTAGGAGCTGGGGCAACACTGGAACAGTCCCTGCCCTCACCAAGGAGACACTGTCCCCCAGGACACCCACCTGTGTTACAGGCTCCAGAGACAGCCCCAAGAAGGCAGGGTGAGCCCAGGAGCCCAGTCAGGTGCAAAAGGAGACAGAGCTACCATGTGGGTATGGGTGGCACATCCAGCAGAAGCACCAGGGACAGACCCGGGCTCCTACCACATCTACTGGGTGAGGCTGCTCAGGCTGCCACCACTCGTAGCTAAATTAACTAATGTGCTTAGAGAAATAAACTAATGTGCTTAGAAATTACATTTTAAACTCTTGCTTCAATGATACTTGTGGTTCTGAGTCTGAGAATGGCTTAATTTTCTTTTAGGTCTTTGCAAAGTGTAACATAGATCTAGGAGTCTAGACTGCAAGGGCAAATCCCACCATGTTCTGCAAGATTTGCCAGGGAATCCAGAGTACTGGGAAATCATGATGTTTCCATGCACATTCATGGAATGTGTGGGTGTAAGGCCACAGGACCCATGGGCTGTGTGGTTTTTATCTCATTTTCATGCTCTCAGTTTTATACTGTGCTCCACTAAGATGACGTGGGGAGTGGAACATTCTGGAAAGAGCAGGGGAAAACGTCCTTTGTCATGGGATCTCCTGAATACTTCCTGTTTCTCTGCTCTGAGAGGGGTGGGTGCATCAGGCTAGGAAATCATATCAGCTGCTGCCAGCCAGCAGCTTTGGCAGTGGCTGAAAAGAGGAGCGAGGAGCAAGTAGCAAAGCCACAGAGTTCTTGCAACTGGATGCTTCCCAAAGCATCAGAGGGTGTGGCAGATCTTGCTGCAAACCGAAGTTCATGTGGTTATAGGCTCATCTGCTCACCATATCACAGGCTGTCACCTGAAGGGACAGGGATGCACCTGCGAGGGCATGGCCTGCTCCAGAATAACTTCACCCTGGGCTCAGCCCCCCCATGGGGGGTGCTGCTCACTGACAAATAGCTTTTTGTGGTTTATGGATTCCATGGAGGTTCCAACAGTAGTCATGGAACTACTTCCTCCCAAAGACAACTACTACATTTCAAAGCAATAGCACCAAAGTGTTACATACTGTGAAAAAAAAAAATGGTCAAGTGTCCATGCAAACTGTGCAGTCTCTGACTCACTCTTAGTAAACACAATATTATTGACATAAAAAAATGTTCCTTTGTCATACCTATGGTTTGAAAAAAATCCTTGAATGGAAGATAATTGCTATTACTGTTCCTGTGGCACCCCATCTCTCCACTCAACAGGGACTGGATTCAGTTATGTTTGACTGATCAAACTGACAGTCTATATTCCTAAGGCTCTTGGCAGCCAGCATAAGTCAGAGCAGCCCTGAGGTTGATTTAATTTATACTGATGGACCTGGTGGAACAGGCTGACCTCAGAATGAACTTCATCCTACCTTTTCAGCCTTTTTCCTTACCTAGGGTATACACTACTCAGTGCAGCCTATTGAGTGCATAAATATGGATACATGCATGCATTTTATTTTTCAGTTGAATAATTGAAAGCCACTGAATAATTTCCCTGATTCTTAAGTAGGTCTAAGATTGCCTCCAGGAAATTCTTTCCTGATTTTCTATTGAGCTGGAACATAATTTGGGCAGTTCAGTCAAAACAGTGTAAATAATCATGCAGAACAGTCAATATAGTTCATAGTTTCTAGAGATTTAACACATTTAGATGGCATCAGAACTAGCGATGTAAATAAAAGCTATGCTTTTGGGGGATGATTTTTTAAAAGGCTAGAGTTAGGGTCACTCTTTAACCCAGTAATATAGAATTGCTACTGCAAGTGAGAGGCTACAGTCTTTGTACTGAGTTTGAAATACCACAGCACAGGGGCTTGCCACTTCTGGTTTGCCTGAACTTGTTTTCGTTTTGACTTGGGTTTGCTTTACCTTTTTTTAATTTTCCTGGCCAGACAGCTCTGGCAATTTGCTGTATTTTCACTTGTGATTGCATGACACCATCATAGTTTTATACAGATAGAAGTAGCAAGGGACAATTCAGGGCAAAATGAGATGTTTATGGCTAACAAGGCAGTGCAGAACAACACAAGCCCAGTATAATAGGTGAGGCCTTGAGAGGTGGGGATAATGATGAACTGCACTGGAATATAATACTGGAATGTCTGGGTTGATAAGAGGTGGGGCAGAGGCCAGCACTGAGGGCTAGAAACAAGTCACCAGTGTTTATTTAAAATTCAGAACTGTAGCTGGACAAAGCAATTTTCTAAGCATCAAGAAAAAATAGCAGGTAGCTAACATATGTAAAAAACACCACATATATTCAGGTGTACCACATAAATCTGAATGTATCCCAGAGCTGCAGACCAGTGGAAACAAGCAAAGTATAAAAGCACACTAGCAAACACAAGTGACCCCAAGTGCACCCTCAAGTGAAAAAAGAAGCCATCAACACCACATTCCTCCGGGTAAAGTAGTGTATATCATGACCTGCCCTAACAACCCCATCTTCCACCCATCTGCAGCTGTGCCCGTGGAAAGGTGAGCATAACCCCAGAGAAAGGACTGGAAACTCAGTGGTCATGTAACAATTTTAACTGTATCAGTGGGAGGACGAGGAGGCAGAGGAGAATTTGAAAAGGGGCATTTTTGTCTGTAAGTATCTTGTGCAATAATGCATCTTGACTAATACTGGCTTAAATTGTTAAGATTTCAATTCTAGATACAAATTCTACTTTATGTAGAACGTGTTTGCTCATAAACAAGGTTTATTTTGCATGGTCTTATGTTCAATCAACAGTTCTCTAATGTACAAATAACTGAAGCAGACCATTTATATCACTACATGAGTATTATGGCCTGTTACTGTGATACTGGAGCTTTCCAACTTGCTGTATGCTGAATTTATTGCTACCTATAAACCTCTACAATAATAAACCATAAATATTTAATGCTCTGACACACCTAGCTCAGCCTTCTAAGATCTTTTTGCAGATATTATCAATTTCCTAGGAATAAACATACAGATATAAATGTATATATTCTGATTAGCTGCCTGTAATTTGATTTTATTGCTATATATTTTGAAAGGTTGTTTATGACCATACCCTTCAGCCAGTTTGCATAAGTGTCTTTGCATCTCAACCATTTTTGGAGTAGATGAAATTACTTCATTTCTTAAAGAAAAATTCCAAATTGAAATTAATCTTTTTTCTTTCTGCATTCTAGGATCCCGTGACAAGGACTTCTAATGGGTAACTTCTTCCAAGATTTTTCTTATTACAGAACTTCTGCTATTTCTTATTGGCTCTTACATGAAAATTATTCTTGTTTCGCTTTTCTGGGTTCACTTCTCCCACCACACTTGCTCCCAAACTATTCAATGTTTAAATCCATATATAATTTTGGTGTTCTGCTTTGCTTACGTGTCATAAAAGACTCTCTGGTAAAGGATAAAAGCATGCTCTGATGTGGTAGAGCAAAAGGGAAAGAATATGACAAGGTACCTCCACAATTTCACCCCCATAGAGCATTCAGTATCCAAAACCACCATGAAACGCCCAAGAAATGTAAACAAATATTAGCAAGAGGTGCGACTAAGGCCTTACACCTTCTGCAGACTGAAGGAAGCTTTTAGCACAGAGTAACACTGCTTGTATTTCTCCTGTCTAGAAGGCAGCAAGAACCTTTTCCACAAAAGAAGATGCCCTGTGGTGGTGGCAGCTCTGTCAAGCTCACGTAACTCACCCGGAGCGGCCGTGTCTCCGCGCTGTGTAGCTGGCATTCCTGCACCTCGAGCCAACGTTGCAGAAAAGGCTCCGCAGGAAAGGATAAAGGCCCCCGCTCGGTAAATCACGAGCTTCTAGGTAACCTGAAACCAAGCAGCAGCAGGGACAAGACCAGTAATATTGCATTTGCAAACTGCACCATCACGCTGTGCTCCCTTCTCCTAAAAAGCCTCTTTGTCTCCTGCAAGCAATGAAGTTGTATCAATGTCAGGTGTCTCATTTAAGAAAAGCTCAGTCATCACAGAAAATGAGTAACCCCTGTGTCAGCTTGTGACAACGAGCTACATGTGACATGTGAGAGCAATCATTGAACAGCTGATTTTCCTGGCAGTAACATTATTGTAGTATCACAGTATCACGTGGTCGCTAGCCCCTCTGCCCAAAATCATGTGACCTGGATTGAAATATAAACTTTTGCACAATGTGATATTTCCTCTTTTCTCACAGGCTCTCAAAATATGAAGGAACTTGTGTTTGGTAATGTCTGAACAAGCATCAATCAAGACTGTCTAAACAGCCATTTTTCCATATCTCTGGAATTATCCACAGCTCTCCATAAAGTAAATATATATAATGCAGGCTACATTCTCTCCAGATAGTTCACTCTACAGATCAAGAACTGTTTTACTAAACTGATTTTAATGTAGCTAAAGCTGGCTTGTCCCCATTTTACTGGCATTGGTGAATAACAGAATAATAAACTTAATAGATTATAACATAATAAATAATTCTTTTCTAAATGAAGCTATATTTTGACAAGATAAAAGCAAAAATAGCTTTATAAGGTGGAGAGAGTCATAAGTTTTGAAGTGTTAAAGGAAATGGAAGAATTTAACAAAATATAAATTCTCAATCCCAGGAAGTGAGTAAGAGTAGGGTTCATCTTGTCCAATTGTAAATATCCACCTCTGAGGCAGCCATCTAAAGCCCATTACTCAATAGTAACTCTATTACTCAATAAAACCCAAATAATCTCCCTTACTCCAAAGCTGATATTTAAAAGTTGTCTTACCAAACTTAGCATCTCTTTCCCACATAAATGCAGCTTCCTCACATCTGTAGCTGGACAAGATTGAATCCCACAGTAGGACTCTTTCCATTGACTCCACTACATTTAAGTCCCCCTTCTAGGATGTGTTTAGTGTTTGCTAAATACTTCTACAAGTAGAGGCAACCAAACTAGGACAAAAGCAAAACAAAACATACAGTTTTCCTTGTATTTTGGGGGCTCCTGGAAGCGGATGGCAGCTAGAATCAAGAAAAGTACACATGGCCACAGTATTTCAGTGAGAGAGAGGACCTGAAAAAGGAAATCAGAACATCAGTCTATAGAACATAAGGTTTGGGAACAAATCATTAAAGTTCATATGTCTTTTACTTTAAAATAAAAACATTAAATATTCTCTCTACAACTATTTAAGGAAAAACAAGACCATTAAAGCAAGCTAACAACTGACACTTCTATTTTAAATCCTTATAACTTTGTGAAATGCACTTCTTTCAGAACAGAAAAGTAGTTTTCATTTCAGTTTATACTGTTTGTAGATACTTTCCTCATGTCAAGACAAAGACTGGCAAGGTGAGGATAGTGACATTCAACTTTCCCATACCTAAGCCTCCTAAGAAGCCAGCAGCACACTGCACCTTGGTGAAATTCTTCATGCTCCCCTGAGCCCTTCCTGCTGGCATACCTTCTTGTCCTTCCCTGACTCCCTGGCTGCTGCCATTGCACCCTTTCTGTCACCTGCACTCAAATGCTCTCCAAAAGCCACCCTGGCCATCTCCAGGAGGGAAGACCAAGTGAGACCAAGCTAACAGGCCTGGGGCTGCCCAAGCCCAGTGTTCCCATTTCCAGGGCCACAAGGACAAGGCACACAGCCAGCACACAGCGGGACTCAGATTTTGAGTGTGTCTTCTCCAAGCCCATTGCACGTTCACGCCTCTGCAGAGAGGGCACAAACTCCCAAATGGATTGGAAGGAAGAAAAAGAAACACCAAGAAAAGCAATTGCACCAATTTTCAGCAGCAGAAAGGAAGAAACAGCCATTCAGGCAAGCTTCAAAAGACTTCTAGACTCACTGATAACAGCATTAGGAAAGTGTGAATAGGGACAGAAACACAATAGAAATGATAGCCGTGCTGAAGGTCTCCCATTAGAGGCTGGCAACTTCTCCAGAGCATACAGGGGATTTTATTTCTAAACTGTCAGAGTTGAAGCAAATACCATCACAGAAGTAAACTTGGGCATGTCAGAAAAATGCCTTAGAACCATAACATAATGCTTAAGAGCAAACTTAGTGGCAGAGTTTTCCCTGTGGAGAAGGTCATCTGTGCTGGACATGAGACAAGAAACTAAAGGTTTCCTGAAATTTAGGGAAATCACCATTTATCTAAACTGATCACCTCAAAACAGTACAGAAGCCAATCTAATAAAAGGGGGGGGTGGTACTTTCAATCTTTTAGGGATCACCAAGGGCCAGCTGTTCCCCAGGGTGCAGAGATCTGTGTGTAAGTGTGCCACCCAGAAGAGCAGGGACCCATCCCAGGGAGCCCGGGAGAGGAGCAGGGCAAGGCCTGCTATCACAGCCAGTCTTACCCAGGAGTCCAGGTCCTCGGTCAGTGTTACAGCAGGTCAGCCCAAACAGCGGTCAAGCACAAGGGCTGAGCCAGAGAGCCGCATGACTCCGACTTCTCCCAGGCAGGAGGGCACTGGGAAACCAAATTTTGGCTTGGGCTGCTCAGTCATTAAACTTAGCAGAGGCCCAGAAGCCTGACAGCATCCTCCCCTCCTTGGCATATTCATCCATGTTATGAGTAAAAAAAAAGGGTTACCCATTTTTTTAAAGGTTGCGGAGTTACAAGTTGAGCCGGTTGCTGGCAGGGGAGAGTTCTTTGTTAGCTTCATGTTGTAATCACCTGTTGTTAACTCTCCGTTGTTGAGAATTCCCCTTTTTGTCAGTACCACCCTGTCTGCTGCCAGGTGGATGGCCAGGTGGATGGCCAGGTGGATGGCCCCCCTCGGACAGTGAAAGAAGTGGACATTGGAGTTGGCATGCAAATGACCTCGGAGCCAGCATGCCACGGGAAAGCCCCCCCACCAAACCTACCAAAAAGACCCCTAAAACAATGAGCCAACACAGAATTAAGAGATCAAAGTGATGTCTGGATGTGAGGAACAGAATCCAGAGCCTGCAGAGATGCTGAGACCCTTTTTGCCCCTTGCCCTAGCCTAAGAGGACCTCGGCTGGAGGCAGGACCCCGAATGTCAAGCCAAAAAAGCAAACAAGAGGTATTCCTGGTGCTCTCGTGAGCATGGAACCCCCAGCCCACAGAGTAGTGAACATAGCTGCACTTTTCCTTCTTCTCCTCTGTGCCACTCCTGGGAGCAGTGGCAGCGTGAACAACGAACCACCAGCATGCTGCAGGCATCAAGCATGCAAAACTGATCTTAATTAGTAAGTTATTTGTTGTAAACATGGGAAAGTAATGTTGCTGTACAAGACTTACTTGTGTTCAAATAGGAAAAGTACCCACAGAAGGTCCAAGGAAAGAGTATTTGTGACATTGCAGGGTTGCAGTCCTTGCACAGCTGCTTTCCCCAGGCACTGAGGAGAACTGGAGCCTGAGAGCTCATGACATTCTGGGGAGATGCACCTTGGAGGAATGGTGAGTTCTGGTAACAGAGGTTTAGGACCCAGGTGATTTTAATTCCAATTGTCCTCTAAATTAGGGCATCAAAATTGGGGAATTGCTTTTCATCCTTTACCTAGCTACAAATTTGGATGGTAATAAACATTATTTAAATAACAGTTAAGAAATGCAGTAATGGAAAACTGAAGTAGCCTGGTAGTGTGTATGTCCTGAGCATCTAGAATCTGTGGTCCTGAAGTAAAAGCTTCTGAAAATAGAAATGAGATTGTGTCTTTGGCACAAGTGCAATTTCAAACTCCAACAAGTGAAAACGTTCAAAAGAACCTGTCCTGCCTTTGAGTCATGTTGATAGAAGGTGCTGATGCCAACCTGAATTTCAGTCACAAGACCTGTTCCTTACAGAACTCTGACATCTGTCACAGCCCCTGCACCCTTCACTGTGTAATATTGACTAAAGTCACATGGCACTCAGGACACTTTGCTAGCTCAACAGCCCTCACTTCTCTTCCAGCCCTAACTGCTGAATAATAGCCATGAGGAGAAAATTGTCTTATACAGACAGATCTATGTGCTATGGAACAGAGCTGAAGCACATCAGATCTTTCAGGAGCTGCTTCTCCCTTCAGATTCACCAGGGTCTCACCACCTCTGCACAGGTGGACCATTCACCTGGATTTCTCCTCCCGTACTGCAGATGGAGCACCTTCACAGCTCAGTGCTTGCACAACAGCACACAAAGAGGTTTTGCAAGTCCCCCCGGGCAGCTTCTGCCTCTCAACAGACAGAACAAAATTTGCTTTGGATCACCCTCGTAATTCCTGGCTTGGAGAAGTCTGTTTCTCAGTGAGTTCGCTATTCAGGAAATCTACCAATTAGAGACACTTACAACTTACATGAATTAAGATTTTTTTTTTCCTTCAGAAATATATGAGGGAACAACACAAGGGAACAGAACAAGAGGAGAAATAGACCCACATGCAGGAAAACAGGAGATACAGAGAAGCCACTTGATGCACCCCGATTGAACATAAGAGCTGTTCAGGCATGGAGAAGAATATGACCAAAAGCATCCTTCCCTAGAAGTATATTTTCTATTAGAAAACATCACTTTCATTAATTTGGGGAAGAAATTCCTCTCTAAATCACTATTTTATTGAGGATAAATATTTCTGAAACTGAAAGCTTTGTGCTTATTTAATTGAAATAATCCTATCCAAAGCAGCCAACATGCTTCACTGCAAATCCCTAGATCATTATAGACAAGTGCGGAACTATTAATTGAAGTGACCTTTTTTCCCCACAAAAATGTTCTCTCACTTGAGGAAAATTCACTTCCTTCTATCCTGAAAAATTGTTTCCATCACAATAAAGGTAAGAGACATCTCATATCTAATTTTCAGCATTTTAATTTTGACTTCTGTTGAAGTAGCTGCCACATTATTTTGCATTTTGGAATTTGAAAGGTTAAACAAGATTTGGAGAGCATATAAGAAAGGAAATTAAGAAGTTTATACAATTTTTAATACACAATACATTCTCTCTATCTAAACTTTGGTCACAGTCATGCAAGCTTTCTTACATTACCTGTAAGCACCTGAAATGTGAAGAAAATTGATTTTCTCCCTTGCCACTGCTCACCAGCACTGCTAGTATGTAATGTTAATTGAAAGATAGGCAGTGGCTCTTCAAAACTTTTATGACATTTGTCTCATTTGCAAATTGGGGAGCATTGCTGTATTCAGCCATTTTAGAACTAAAACACATTCTCTACTTGTGTTTTCAACAATTAGGTTGCAAAAGGCAAAACAAGAACCCCTTGCAGCCAGTCTGCCCTTAACAATCTGCAGTGAAAAGGGAAAATCAACAGACACACTATTTCCAGTACTAAAAACTAATACTAATATTTCCAGGTACTAAAAAATTTTAAATATTCCTTTTTTAATTATTTCCAAACACTCACCGGTTGCCTCAGACGGCAGAGCCAATTTTTCCAGAACAGAGCCTTGAACTGGTGTAGAACATGCCCCATATCTTCTTTTCTTTCCTTCATCCACTTGCAGAGTGGACTTTCTAACTCAGAATCATCTCACCAAGCACTCCAAACGTATTATTCACAAGCTGATTAATGCCAACACTAGTGAATAGTGCAGGAGATTTGCCTGCTTCCTCAGAAAATATGAGATTATGTTTCTGCCTCTTGTTTTGCTTTCGTTGAGGAATCTCATCTTTCTGTTTTTCTTCTCAGTGCAATGAACAGTAAGGGGATGGGTTTATAGAAATGCCTTCAGGCTGCTTTACTCCACAGCATACATTCTGCACTTGTTTCTACTCTTCTGGAATAAAAATGGATGCAAAAAATGAAGGGGTGGGGAAAGAGTATGTAACAAGCATTTATCTTTTTGCAAAGTTTTGTGACTTTTTGTCACTTTAGTGTTTATGTCTGTTTGTTTGCAGATGCTCATATTTTTGAAAAAAAAAATAATAGGAGGAAAATAAATAGGTAAATAACTCTGTTTCACGACATAGCCCTAAAAATGTCACTGTGCTCCTAGAACATCCTTATAAGTACACATCTAGCACTGTAGTGGTCCCAATGCATCATCAGGTGACTGCCGAATTTTCTCTTGTGGAGGGTGTATGTCTGACATTTCATTCTCCTTTACCTACATAGAGGGGGAATATTCCAACCATAAAAAACTCTGTTAACTAATTGCCACATGCCACCTGGGATGAAAATTGGTCTTACAGCAGCAGTTCCTTCAGCAAAGAGGTGGGAGAGCAATTCCTTCTGCAGAAGGGGAGCATGTGCAGACCTGTGGTAACAGAGCCAGTGGGAGACCCAGCAGGAATCTGGTGGTGCAGAGGATGACCACCCTACCCACCAGGAATGACACTGTGAGCAGAGGAGTAAACTTTCGGGGTTTTTTTTGTTCTACACAAATGAATTGCCTAAGAATCTGATCCCCAAAAGCTGTCTCTTATGGTCAATAGAGACACATAATACAGCCATTATATAAGGTAATTCAAACCACCTAGAATTTCAGTCATGATTCACACACACACACACATATGATGACTGAACAAATATTCTTTATTTCCTATTATTACTGAGTAAATTGCATGATTGCACTTTCTACAAATGTATTTCTATTGAATGAAAGACACACCCTAGTATCCACAGCTATTTTTCCCCGTTGAGAGTAAAATCCCCCAAAATATAAAAACTTTTTGGATACAGAAGTCATCAAAGAGGAAACCAGCTTCCATTAGATTTAAGCCAAGGCAGCGATTTTAAAAGTTAATAAATCTGCTACTTCTGCAATGAACAACTGCACATGTGCAGGTCTAATTAGTTGTGCCAGTTTCTATGGGATGAGGATCAGCTAGTGTTGGGTGCCTTAGCTTCCCTTTCCCAGGCTTTGGATTTGGGTCACCCAGCAATAGTTTTGGCCCTTCAGAGCACATTCGAAACTTAGTTACGCCACTTCCTGGGAAACTGACCGATTAGTCTGTTAAAATGTCTCTATTTGAAATGGTACAAATTTCTGGTTTAATTTTTACCTTTTCCATGGTTCAAGGAATAGAGAAAAAAACAGACTAAGTAGGTGTCATGAATTCACCAATTTTACATACTGGTCAAAATCCCCTCCCAAAAAGCAGAAATTACAGATGAAGTCGTGGCAGAATACAACTAGCTGAACACCTTCATTTCTCAAATATGGTGGGATTTCCTTTTATATTCTCTGCTATGGGACTGAAAAATTACTGAAGTAATCATTTAGTTCAAATAGAAATGTGAAAGTCCTCAGGACATACTAAAAAACTAAATAGTTTAACGTTTACCTGAATGACATTTAGCACATATGTACCTTTGAGTCAGGATTAACTAATACCTTACCAAGGAGCTCCACTTCACACTTGGAGGGCACTTCTGCTTTCAGTCAAGCAGAGCTAAAATGCCTGCTATTTCAGAGCATGGACAGTCATTCTTCTGGCTAGGATCAAAGGTGACATTCTTTGATAGCAGTGATGCAGATTCTGTGCACAGCAGAAGCATGCATTTTTTAAAAAATATTTTTCAGAAACTAAAATTGAAATACTGTTAATTTACTGAAAATTGTTAATATGTGTAGGATTGGACAGCCATTCTGGAAAGCCAGGGAGCAGAATCTATAGAATGTGATTTGGAGGAAGTTATAAATTACTCAGCATAATGAATTACAAGCAGTTACTTATCAAAGCACCTGATTTAGAAGACAGTTCCTGTCTGTAAGTGTGTGAGCTAAAGCAGCTCGCATGAACCGTCTGCCAAATTATTTTGAACAAGCCTTTCTGCAAAATCTCTGCCCATCCAACTGTGATGTATTAATTTATTATGCTCTATATAATTACATTCTCATAAATGTGGCATACTATTTTCACAGAACCAACTATTTTGTAGGCAATTAGTGTCCAGTACTAATGAACTACCGACTCCCCATTCTGCTATATAAGAAACTCAACAGACAAACACCTTTCACCATCAAGTTACATTGACTTTATTTGTCCATTACTTCATTAGAGAAGTCTCTCACTTCTTACAGAAATTCAGTCTTGCCTCTTTTGGTGTCCTCCAGTGGCAGACCTGTTTTTTCTAGAATGAAATTTAGGAAAGTAAAAGATATCCATTCCACCAAGAACAATTGCTGCAGTGACATTCTGGGAAATTACTTCTAAAAGTAATTTTAGAAGACACAGATTCTATGAGCTTGATTGTATTATTTTGAATGTCATAGAAATATGAGAATTATTAAATCAAACCATTACCCCCCAACCCCAAACCAAACCCTTGGCACAAAAGATATAATATGAAAATGAAACACAGAGGCAGAAAAATCAAAGGAGTAATGAATATTTTTGGAAAGATGGATCAGCTATATTGCTGCCATCCCGGAAGCTCTTTTGAATCCCTAGTTTCATCAGGAGAGCATCAAGCAGTATGCTGTGCAAGTACCGGCTTTAAATATCTATATTAACCATATAATTATTTTGCTATAAACAAGACATATATTAACTGAATGTTTTCAGGGTTCCTTGACAAAGTGGCTATAGTCAACAGCAACATCTTGAGTATTGCAGGGCAAATTAAAAAGGCATAGATTTCATCATGTGCTCCACTCACTCCTTCTGGAATGGAAACAAAAACAGGCTCAGAATTGGATCTTTGAGCAAAGACAAGACAGGGTGACCTGCCCTTTTTTTGCTTCTGCTTAGTTTTAGGAGGCTTTGCCTCAGTTTTAACTCAAAACTTTACTTTTATACTACACAAACTGTCCGAAATCACTGGGGCTGAAAAGGCAGAAAACCTCCTGCCAGCACCCAGCTCTGGTTTCAAAACTTGACTGCTTTATGATATCATACCATCAACACGCCACGTCTAGCCTAGAGTTTTAATACAATGTAATTAGAGCAGGCTGGCAAGCACTTTCAAAGAAACATAATTTTATATGTTAAATAGGTTGAAGCCCGGGAGCCAACAATACTGTTTGGTATGGACAGGAATGCAGTCAAACAATGTGAGAATGATGGCTGGGAATCTGGCAAACGAACCTATTTTCCTATCACCACCCACCACTTCTTTCACAAGGTTTATTACGTGAACACAAGGCTTTCCTTTTACTACTTGTAAATATTTACTTGGGCCAGACCTGTGTTCAGACAAAGTGCCTGCAGGATGACATCAATTAGTAGCATCTTTCCTGGGAGACGCTTTGTGTGTGCAAAGTTAAGGCCTGATGAAAAATGTTAGTTGTGGGCCAGGTCAAATAATGGGGCTGATTAAAATGGAGCTATGTGTTAAACCCACAAAACAGACCCAATCTCCCAAGGAGGCTGGTAGTTTGTTTGAGCTTCTGGGGAGCTCTAGGAAGTTTACTCTCGTAAAATGACACACTGATAGGAAATTGAAAATTTTCTCACAGCTACAAGCTCAGCACCAAGAAGAAGCGTCTGGAATCAGGCTCATGTGTCATGTAAAACCAGCTCTTGTCTCTTTTGCTGCTGCTTCACTTTGTTTGTAGCCCAAGCAAAAGCACTGTACCTGTCAGCATTACTCTTTCTTCTATTATTGTACCACAGAGTTTCAGATTTTATATTGCTCTGTTCAGCAACCTCCTTTCTCTTCAGCAGAAGACTTTCTGGACTTGTAATTTAATCCCTACTCTGGAGTATAATATTAAATGGTAATTATTTTAGAAAGACAAAATATGACTTTTAGTCACTCATAGACTGAGAAACTTTCAGGAAAAGCAAACCTCAACATTTTGTAGCAAACCATAATAGTAACATCAAATCACACTACTGTGCCTTCTTGTATTCAGTTGTTGCAAGTAGATCCAATCCCCAAAGTCCAATTTGTTGCTTTGGTTTTCTTTCACCTGTCTTTTCAATGGAAATTAAGGCCACCCCTGATTCAACCATATAACATTTTATTTAGGAGTACATATTGAGATCCCGACTTGAAAAAAATCCAGTTCTGTTACACAATGCACTGAAAATCCTTTACAAAGAAGAATGCTATAAAAACACATCACTTATTACATGCATATATTTTCAAGAAATACTGAAATTGTCAAATTATTTCACTTGGTTTTTAAAGGACAGATAAAAAAACTTGTTGTCTAACCACTTCTGGACACAGGTCATTCCATAATGTTCCTTTTCAGGATTTCTCACACCTTCCTTTAAAGAAAATCCTTCTCTGAAATATATCAAGGTGCCAAAAATAAAAATCCACTCCTTCAAGTCACTGTCTGAGTTCCTGCTCTTTTTCAGTCTCTTGCAAATGTAAAACCATTGTGTTATAGCCTGTCTTCATAATGATCTCAACCATTTCTTTAACAAAATGGTAGGAATAGGCCAGAACACCATGAATCACAGAACAAACCATTGGTAGGAACCACTTTTTTCTCCCTCCCTGCTTCCACTCTGTTCATATCTTAATGCATTCCTTCTTTGCTTTTATCCCTTCTGACCCTTGGATTAAATGGATTGTATAGTATTTTGCAAGGTACAGGAAGGCACAGAGAGCCACATCAGGCCCTTGATTTGAAATGGGTTTCTGGAGTTTGCAGGATTTGTAAATCTACTAGGAGACTCTGCATTATGTAATATTGAACGTATATGTAATACCATATATGTTTTTTAAAATATCACCACTCCAAATCCTGATTAATGTTCTAGAGAAAGAATGATCATGGGTACATTGAACAATTGACTTGCATATAAAACCTGTAAATATTGTATAACTCTCTGTAAAACCTACAGGAAAGCAACTTCCCAGCCGGATGCACACAAGGGACTCACTTCTTTATCTCCCTGTCCAGTTGCAGTCATAAGGGAAAATACAATTGTTCTTATCATGGTAACATTCTGAAGTCAGGAAAGTTTCCTCTGAAGTCAGGAAAGGTATTTTATTGCATGTCAGATGTGTTTGTAGAGTGACCTCTTGCATCAGGAACACAGCATCAGAGGAGGGGGAGCAGCAGAAACAGGATAATACTTGGTATGCTTTGACTTCTAATTTTAAGTTTTCATATGCCCCTTTACTCCATCTGGTGGGAAGCACAGAAGTAAATCTTTTAGCAGAAAGAAATGTACAGTGTCCTAAGGAACAGTGGGAAGGAGGAAGGACATACAGGCAAAAGGTTAATGGCTCACCTTTCAGAGGCTTCTGCCAGGGTCTTGGCTATTGATTTAATACAATTCCATGAATGCATGACCCTTATCTCCAGCTTGGTCAGACCACAAGATCAATTATATTTTAGCAGCTAGCACATAAGGGTTTTCATATGAACTCTCAGAATAGAAGTGCCTACATTATTTGACTGTAAATACAAAAACTTTTTTGTTTCATTTGACAGCACACACTATTAAAATAATTATTTTTAACAAGTTTCCAGATTCATTCTGTCCTTCCTTTAAAAAGACAGATCACATCATTTTAGATTCATACCTCCAGGACAACTGTAGTAATATGCTTCCCCAGAGCTTCACAGAGTCACACTGTTTGTTTTCTAGGTAAAGCATTTTTTCATCTCTTTAGGTACTTCTTATGAAGTATTTCTTATACAACAGCAAACCATTTCCTCCAAACCTATACCAGTCAATTTGGTGTAAGACTTCCTTCATCATAAAGTGCAGCACTCACTGATGTGATCTTGTTTTTTTCTTCTTGTTGCTGTTTTGAGAACAGGACCTTGAAGAGAAAAGATGTGCTTTGTTGCATGTTTCCCAAAGGGCCTCACAGACTTCACACAATGACTAGGCAAGCACCAGGAATAGTTAAACACAGATTTTTTTTTTTATTTTTTTTTTTAAAACAAAGGAGAAACTGTTCAAACAAAATATGGAGCCGTTCCCACTTCTCTCCTTGCCTTAAGCTTAGGGAAAAAAAGATTTTCTCTGAAAAATTACCTTCACTATATATCCTGATCACAAATAAGGAAATGGGCTTTGAAATTAATGGAAGACTAGATTGTAACTTTGTAAAGTTACTAATATGTTTTCCAGCTTAAAGACTCATCAAATTTAGAGAGACTGATCCTCATTGGCAGTTTCCTGTTCATGAGTCACCCGTCTTTTTTAATGTTTTCATCACATTGTTTCCAGTCTCTGTCACTTGGAGACTGTGCCTGCTACTAACATCCCTATCTTACAGTTCAAACTCTTGTGCTTGTTAACAGCATTGCAGACTGCAATCCTCACCAAAAAATTCTCATTTTGCTAGATCAGCCATAGCTGTTCTGAGAGCTCATTCAGACTTTTTGACTGGCGACCCCTGCTAGGACTGGACCATTCCCCACTGCAGTAGAGAGAAGGAAAATAAAAAATAAAAGAAAAAAGAGATAGACACGTTTTCTTTAACTGACCACGTATTTACATTCAAACTACAGCAGCAAAGCAACAAGGAGTATGATTAAAAAAAAAAAAACCAAAAAAACGCTTAGGCCAATGTTAGTGGAAAAACCTGTAATTGCAGAAAGCAGAAAGGGTTTTGATGGCATGGACCACTAAGAGGTATACTCCAGTTCTTCAGAAGAACCATTGCAACAGTGAGTGTTACAACCTGTGAATGGAGACGAATACCAATTAAAAAAAAAAAAAAAGAAACAAAGTAAAAGCACGGGAAAAAAGGGCTGCCATAATACAGGCCTGTGAACGTGCTGTGCATCTCCCAAACACCTTCAGTTCCTCTTCATAAGCAGGGGTCTTGTTTCAGCAAAAGATTGCTAGTACTTCAATGTAAAATCACTTAATGCATAAATATTTCCTGGGTATTGATTCAACTCTTCAGTTAAAATGTTGCTGGATTAGTATCCAGGCAGTACAGCTATTCAATAGCTCAGTGTCAAGTCCTTAATGCTTAGAAACTTCAGCCCCACACTTTGCAATTTCATGAAATTTTAATATATGAAAATAGTATTGTTTATTTGTCAAAGTCTGCAGAAAAAAATAAACAGTGTTCACTTTAAGTTTTATTTACAAGTGAAGCAACAAAGACAATTATAACTTATATATTTTTTATAACAACAAGAACATCATTCAATTTTTAAGTTAATTTGCTGGTATGCATGTACTTGGCCATAAAGTTTGATTTTCTCCCTAGTTTTTCTTTTACAGTAGAGGTAAATAAAGCTTTTTCATGTATTATCACAGCCTTGTCCTTCACAACAGATCCACTTTCCAATTCACAGAAAAGTGAGTTTTCTATCCAGCAATGCATAACTAAGAAAAACTTAAGTGAAGTCCTTCAGCACATTCAGTTCCCAAAGAACAGTGACATAAATTATTAACTTCCACCGACACACGGAATGCTGTAAGTTGCTCTGAGGCAAAAGACCTGTAATGCACAGAAGTCAAAACCGTGACCAGATCTGTACAAGGGCCTTCTCCTTCTCTAAAACATGAGATGGATATCTCATACTTTCCCAAGACTTTTCTTAATGAAATATCCCACTAACTTCTGTGGCCTCTGCTGGTACTCCACAAGGACATCATGGGGGCTGCTGATTTGATCCCCTTCAAGTCGATTCAGAAGAGTGACACACACTACAGCAGCTAGAAATTAAAAGACAGCATTAGTTAAGAATGACACTCTTACATTTTACAGTCCAAAAGCATAAACATTTAAACAAATTACTAAAAGAACAGAAATACAAGAGAAAATAAACCCCCAAAAAAGAGTGTGCAGTACCATGAGATGCTAGGGGACTAGCATGCTGTGGATGATACAAGGCAGAAATAGTTTAAGGGAACTGCTTGCTACACTAATAAAGCCAGAGCTCTCAGGCAGCTGCAGACGCTTCTTGTTCTCTCACGATTCTTATGTTTTCCTTGATAGGAAGTACATTTCACAAGTACCTGGTAGGAAGTGCCTGACACAGGGCTCCAGCAGAGCCACAGTCCTGCACTGAGTGCCTGTGCTGCAGGTGCCATCCCTCAGGAAGCAGCAGACAAGCTGCCTCCACGTTCATGGACAGGGAACACTGCAAGCACACGAGGACCCCAAGGATCATCTCAGGCTCATATGCTGTCTTTCAGTCATCAGAGCCCCACAGGCAGAACCCCTCCTTTCACTCAGGCTCAGGTCTGTCACTCAACCCCATAACTCTGCTCTGTCTGGGCTTCCTGCCACAGGCAATTTGCAGAGCTCAAACAGTAAATACATATTAGAGACCTACAAAGCAGGGACAGCAAAAGGCCTCCTGAATTGCTCAGGGATAGTACTGGTTGGGTTTTTAATCCCTTTCAAGCCAGTAAGAACTCAATGTGTTTGATATAACCATTGGCCTTTTTGCTTATATTTCATCATTTGACTTCCTCGAGCTTAAAGGAGTTTGAGAAACATCAGTGTTTTAAATCAGCATATTCCTTGCTGAGGAAAGTGAGAGAAGACAGTTAATATGATAAGAAGAAAGACACGGTAATACATTATTTTTAATTTCCCTTTTTTTATTTAGCATGCATTAAAAAAATTAAAACACTTTATGATTTGGAACAGTTTATTCATGATGCTACTAAAAATCCTTAACTGTTTAAGAATCATAGTCTTAAGTCTACAGAAAATAATTTTATGTTCCATTTGATATGAAAGTATAGAAACTGAGTATAGTTACATATATATAGATCTGAGAATCACCCTATTTCTTGAAGTAAGCAGTTGCTTTCTGTAAACTTCATAAGCTAACTGGAAAAAACAAATTAATGCCATAGGGTAATTAGGTACTTTAATGATTTACATGGTTGCCATGGGCTGGAATAGCAAATGACAGAAGTAAACTGTGTAAAAGCTGCATGAGGAATTATGATAAGTTTTGACAAAACTGACACAAATCAAAAAATGATAGCAACCAAATTATAAGTAGAAATACCTTTTATATATATGTATATGTGCAGAAGGTATGTTAACATTCCTTTGCAGTTTTTAGCCACAAACCCCCTGTAATACAGAAAATTTCCTATAGCTAGGATAAAGTGACTAAGTTAGTTTACCTTTGACACTGGCAAGATTACACATTGCAGCAAATACAGAAGACTCCATCTCGATGTTTCTCACACCAGACTCATAAGCATTCTTCAAATATTGCAGCTTTTCTTCTTCATCATATAAGCAGATTGCACCATCCAACCTGCCCTGTCCTAGAAAGTAATTTCAGAGTGATGAAGTCACAGACCAAATTCAATTTTGAAAACACCCAGTTATTACAGTCTCCTCCACACAGTGCTCAGCTTTTACTACTACTCTTTATTTTTGTGCATAAGACAAATAGGACAAAGTCATTCTTAGCTATTGCTAGAGCATATACATATTATTTGTATTCTTTATAATCATGGTAACTTAATGGTAATTGGTGAATCATGTAACTTAATTAGTCTTCTTCAGCTTCAATTCTCAAATTTACAAACAGGAAAATGTATGTTGCACATTCCCACACGTACCACACGTACCAAAATTCCACTAGAAACTTTAAGTATTATGGAAGAGCTGCATTTTTAATATGTTTTATCACTGTCTAGAAAAAACACCAGGCTTAAAAATGCTTTCCCGTTTCTACCTTAAAAGGATGAACATTTTATTACTTACAGACTTTCTAAGACAAGAGATGTACAATCTCTAAAGCTAACTAGCTAATACTGCTGTAAATTTTGAGAAAAATTTTACTCAAATTATTAAAAAACATCACCTACAGACAAGACAGCAGCAGGCTAACTACAGTAGACTCAAAACACACTGTATTTTACTCAGTCTCTTCCTGGGTTTGGGAGATGTACTCCTCAATTAATGTCCTCAATCCTGTTCTCAGCTTTTGCTGCATGAGTTGAAAACATCCCTGACACTTTTTTTGGTGTTGATTGCACCTGTGGCTGGTGCCTGAGATACACAAACTGACACTGTGTGCCTCTGCCCAAGATGAAGATCACTTGTCACCTACTCAGCAACAGACAGAGAAAGTGGGATGAGATGCCACTTACATTCTGCTCTCACAAGGTTTGAAAGGTGTTTCTGAATGAACATCTAGATTTGGGAGATCAGAAAAGCACCTGAATGCCTGTATACTTATCCAGAATAGGCCTTGCCTGTTTATGTCTCCTACATAGCAGCATTGACACAACTCAGCAAAATATTATCTTTGGTTGTCTGATCACTGCTTTGCTCAAACTGAAACAAGTTCCAACCTTTTTTTCATAAAATATTTACTTTATGAAGTTTTAGGTACTTAACCAGTGCTAAGAAAACCAACCTTAAACAAGTCACAAGTAATTCCCACTCCTCTAATCCCCTAAGACGCTTCAATAAATCATAAAATTTTGTGACAAATATACCTGACAGGTACATGAGAAGTGTATAGTAGACTATATGTACTTCAGAGGATCTAATAAAGCTGGGGAGAAATCTCCACAAAATTAAAAGTTTGATGCAGCCAACTGCTAAGTACAATGCTTGATTTTACACAGATGAAAAATAGGCTAATTGAGATTTGTGAGACAAGCCAGAGTAGGGAACACATTCTGTTAGTGAACTGGAAGCTTAATGTTAATATATTATTCAATATTTATCTATTGCTGCTTACTAATATTCTTCTGTTAGTCTACCAGCAGCCTTACCTTCATAGAAATCCAGAGTGCACATGGTGTTTCCAATGACTGTATTGAACTGGCCGATTTCTTCACTGCACTGCATCAGCTCCTTAGCCAGCTGCTCATCCAGGTTGGTGCTGCGAATTACTGTCTTTCCCAGAACAACCTGCTCCAGCTGAGGCTTGAAGGTGGCATCTACAGACTGCCTCGTTATAACCACTGAGCCTGGCTCCAGACCTGCAGCAAAAGGAAATAGATATGTCTTCACAACGCAGTTAACTAGTGGTTTCCAGGCAAATAAAACATACATCTTGACCCAACCCCGCTTCTTTTAAAGGTGGGGATTTTGCCTCTGAATCCACCAAGAGAATTTTTTGTCCACGCCTAGCTGCTTCAGTTAATTATTACAAATAATTTCTGGAAGAATAAAATTTTTACTTTTTCACTTCTTTCTTATAGTTTCCATACAGGACAGGAACATCCTTCTTCTCACATTGTCAGATCTTTAAGTGCATTTTCCCTATGCAAAAGCAGATGTTGCCTTTACTTTCAAAATTACAGAAGAAAAATGATGGATCTCCTGTGGAAAACTGTCCTGACCATTAGTATCTTACATGCAGAGAGATGCTTTACTCTCCTGCAAAGATACTTTGGTTTGCAGAAAGGGAGAAAGAAATCAAGAGGGGAAATACCTATTCCACCAGAGGTGCCAATGCGAATGATGGTTATGTCGGAACACTTGGCATGGTACAACAGTTTGATCAGCTCGTGCAACATGATTGAAATAGAAGGAATGCCCATGCCGTGCTGAAAAGGAAACACAAATTAATATTCCACATTCACGCAGACAACACAAAATATATATGGAAGAAGCAGCTGGACATTATCTCCTGCCTGATACTGTTTTCCCAAATGCCACCTAACTCACTCACACAGAGCTCCCAGCTTCTGGGCCTACAGAAAGATACTGAAAGGGCCTGCAAATAGACTGCCACTAGCTTTGGCAGACTGTGGATGAAATACAGTATTTCTGAAAATCAGAGAACATGAATTAGAGAACATTTACATTCTCAAACGTATAGAGTGTCCTTTCCCAATAGCTGACTACTGCACTTCATCATGGAGCATTTCCCAAACACAAGAAAAACCCCACTCTGATTTTTCACCAGCCTGAAGCGCTAGGGAACAGTTAAGTTAATTTTTTTCAGAACACAGATGCCATGGTTTAGTCTTAATATTCAGCAAATATAAATCCACATTAGCTTGCACAATATTCTGATAATTACAGCTCACATGAAAGGGTTCAAAATAATACTACAGTTTTGCAGTTGCAATTGAAGCATGTAATTCTATCTACAAATTGAAGCTATGAATTTCTTTAAAATGCATACATGGCTTGGCAGCACTGGTCTCATGGAATGCTACTCTTAAGCACATTTGACAGTGCCATTGCAGATACATAGATCTGGGTGCGATATAGATATTTTTCCAATACCCCACATGCATCAAGTGACTTTTTTCCCCCATTTCAGGGTACAGAATGAGGATGAGGCAACAGTAACTGCTCAAAAAATCTATAAGGCCATTCCTGTAACACCTCAGTACTAGGTACTCAGTGCTAGTACTGAGGGAAGAGGCATGCCATAAGGAGCAAAGGTATTGGAGATTTTTCCCTCTTACAAAACAGAGCGAAAAAGGAATCCTTAATTAAATGACTGCAAAATACTTAAAAGAAACACGCATTCAAATTTTCTGTTTTGAACAGCATCCAAAGTGAGCCGTGCCCGTGTCAGGCAGGGGAGCACTTACACTGACGGACAGCACGGGCCCCACTTTGTACATGGCGTAGCGGTCGGTGCCCGCGCAGATGTTGGGGTAGTCACAGCCGGGGCTCCCGAGCCCCAGCTCCTCCGCTATGTAGGCGATAAAAGCTTTCATCCGCGAGGGACTTCCTCCAACACACACAAACTGGGGTGGACAGAGTTCAACAAGGCAAAATCAGTTGCGGGATTCCACTTGTCAAAGAATGTTCAAACATGAGCATGCAAACGCCCTCAGTTAGCAGATTTATCCCCAGATATGGTGCTTCTCTTAGTCATTCTGAAATGCCATGAAGAAGTACTATGGAACAAACTCAGCTGCCTACATTTGAGCATCTACAGATGTTCAAATGCCTTCACCCTGTTTAAACTAATGAAAGACAAATATTGATATGAAGACCCAACAAACAGAAGTGGTATCTGAATAAACTCTACAGCATTTGCCCTTTTACTGGATGAAAAGAGACAGTCAAAAACAATTACCCTTAGCTTTGTTATATAGCAAAAGTGACAAGAACCCTCAAAATTTTTCCCCTTTTTCATGTACTCCTCAATCACTGGTAGGGTGACACATTTAGTCTTATTCTGAAGACGGCTACACTTTCACCTTCTGCAGAAAAGCTCAGGCTTGCTGAACAAAGCAAAGCATCTTACCTTTACATCCCCAAACAATGCTGGAAAATCATGGGTACCGGTCCCAAGAGCAAAATGATACAGGATGTCCTCTTTCATTTTCTCCAGGTGAGGGTTGCAGAGATGAATAAAATTCTCTCTACCAAGAGAGCAGCATTGTGAAACATACAGAATATATACAAATATATATAGAATACACACAAACATTGAACAGATGACAATTCTTCAAAGTCAAGCAGTCAAAAATTGGGAAATGCCACATGTACAAATGCCTGCACTGCCTTGTTTTGTTTCCTTGTGCACTGTGTTAAAGAAACCCTAAATTCCATAACACAGGATGAAATTGCTGAAGAGAAGCCCAGATGTTCAGATGCATTTGCAACAGTGCAATCTTTATCTAATCTTTATCTTATTATCTTAACTAGCATTAAAGCTGGGTACCATAGTGGGTCTTTATGGTGAGCAGAGCAATGGGAGCAGGACCGGGGAACCGTCAATAAATAGCCCACCATTTTATACAGGCAATCTATAGCAAAGCTGAAAAGCAAAACTTGACCTCTGTTTTGACTGAAGGATGGGATGATTTTGGCTTTATGGACAAGCACAAACTAGATTTCTGGCAATTTGTCTTACTCTGTCAGGCAGACAGGAGAAAAAAAAAACTGTGGCATGAAACTGATAACAAGGGTACAGAGGATCTGAAAAACAAAAGAGAAAAGTAGAGATCTGAAGCAAGGAGAAAACCATAAAAGTGAAAAAAACAATTCAAGAAAAGGGAAAAGAGAGGAAGAGGTAAAAATAATTCACTTCTTCCTAAGTGCTTCTTGTAAAGAAATATCTTAAAAGAAAAATAAAAATTCATCTGTCTGAAGAGACGGCAAATGACAGGACAAGGAGGGAAACCTGAACTACTTGGCCTGTGGGATCACATTCATGGAAAATTCAATAGTGGACTAACTAAACAAGCTGAATGATTTATACAACGTCTGCTTTCTGTGCTTGATGTTTTAAGTTGAATTGAAACAGGTAGGAAAGACTAGTCAATAAGTACAAGCTTAAGCAGAACACTGGCCAGTACTTCAAAGTAATTTCTGAGGTGGAATCAAGCAGTAAATAGCTTCCAGACACAAGATGACTTAATAGCTTAATGAAGGCTCAGTGGAGGCACAGCATGGCTCAGCAAATTCAAAATACTTTGTCAGAGGAGACAAACAAAAGACTCCACCTGGACTTCATTCAAAAAATCTTTAGGACAACTCAAGAGCAGCTCTGAAGCCTAAACAGAGGCGTTTAGCATTATTTTAGATGACAATTCTAGGTCACAAGGTTATCTTATCCTATCTGCCTTCTAATACCTCTCCAGAAAGGAGATAAGGCAGAAAGAAACTATGCTTTCGATTACTTCCTGTGCCTTATCTGCCTGTGCAGGATGAGGGAAGTGTACAGTTGCCAAGATGCCCATGCTGAGGTCACTGCACTGTTCCTTGGAAAGCAAATAGTTACAACCCAGATACTCTGAGTATAGCAACTTCTGTTCCTGATGGTCTCTCTCCAGCATCATTAATTATCCAGTAACAGCTGCACAACCAAGGAGAGAGGGGTCACCCCAACTCACCTATCTGTCCCTGCCCACCGCAGACAATCACCTTCAGCAACTGGAAGAGCTGCCCACCCAGGCAGCCAGTCCATTCACCCCTTCAGCAGGAATTCCCTTCCAGCTCCCATGGTCTCCATTTGCCTCTCTTCATACAAATCCTGCCTGAGGTGGAACTAAAGGCTTTGGCTGCCTTTGTTCTCCCTTCCAAGAGACCAGCTTGATTCTGGGAGAACTAAAGAGCAGGTTTATGGCCTGTCATGAAGACACAGACAACTTAGGAATTCACCAGCTCATATTAGCAGAATTTCTAGGCTACCTCTCCTGAATTATTCCTGTTCAGTTTTGGAGGACTCTACGTTTATTTACTCAGTCACTCACTAATGCAGATCCAATACCTGGCTGTGCTGATGTCCATTAGAATGGTTGTCACATACAAATAGGATAGGCTATGATTTGAAATCATTTTACAGTCTATCCTCAGGCAACCAAAAAAATTTATTTCCTTCCTCATAAGAACACTGGCAATAAAAGCCTCTCTCCAGGAAATAAACAGGGAAAGGCGAGACCTCTATTAAAAGTTCAAGGAAATTCATGTGATATGTGCCAACACCACAGTCCTCATGCCTGGCCAAAGCACAGCCTCCTTCCTCATCAGTAGCTACATTCCAACCTTTTCATCTCACAGCCCACCAACAGCACTCTCTCACCCACAGCCTCAGCACAGTGAGGGGCTGTTATCAACTTGCTCAGCTTATCCACATATCCGATTGCAGACTTGGACCCTGGGGTAAAACGAGCAATAAAACTAGCATATTGTTATGTGTACAGAGGATCAATGCCGTGGATTTACAGGAGAGGCAAAGTTTGCTTGATAAAAATCCTTGGCATGCAAAGCTCAGGAGCAGAAAATTTATTTCCCTAAAGCTGTTGTAAAGCACCTACAACTGCTAAGGGTGTAAGTTAAATACAAATCCAAAGACAAAAGAAGCATGTAGCAGGTTTTAGTAAAATAAGCTTAAAGGAAGGATTAGAGAAAGACACTGAAATATTTGTTTGAACACTTGAAGCAACAGCCAAAATCAACATTTCAGCAGCTCGTTGGATTAAAATAAAAATAAATAAAACCATCACCCTGCTTTGAAGTATTCACTGCTGAGAGAAGTTCAAATGGCTAGCCAGCAAAGTCCTCTGTATAGGTGTGGTAAAGCAATAAAGCATCCAATTGTCAAAAGACCTGCTACCGGATACTTGGCATTATTATCATAAAATTTATCTTAAACTAAATGAGCGCGTAATGAGTTTGGGGAGGAAGTTGAAGTGTAAACTTGGACAAAATAACTCATTTGTCAATCTTACTTTGAAGCCTGTCCATCATCAGTTTTCTTCTCATTTGAAGAACCAGGAGCCATGTATGTCTTATACCTAGAATAAAATTTAAAAATTAAAATATATATATATATATATAAGTGCAACAGAATAGTCCCATTTGTAAAGCTGGAACCATGACCAGAGAGAGAAACCTTCTGTATTGATGATAACTACCATAAATATTAAATTCCCCAAATAATCCAGCCACACTACAGCTTTTATAACTGGAGCAAAAGAAGGAAAATGAGCATCTACAATTTTTACAGCTGAGCACCACCACTTTCAAACCTTCAAGCCTAAATTAATCCCTTGCTATTGCAACTCCCACCTCACCACTACCTCCGTTCTGTGGGCTGAACAGCTGCAGGTTCACCAGCCACACAGAGGCAAGTCTCATTGCTAACTAACTCACCCTCTTTCCTCCATACCTCCCAACAACAGTGACTGCTGAACCAGCTTCACTCCCCTTCCACCTTTGGCTCCAGGTCTCCAAAGCTCAGCTCTAGCTGGCAGACACCTGAAACCCAAGTCCAGGCAGCATCTTACTCATAATATCCTCCTCATTAAACTCCTCCTACTGACCTTAAGAGCACTTCTTTCTCCAGCATAAAGCAAGGAGCATGAAACTTAAACACGGCTTCAAAAAGCTACAGCTCTCCAGTTTATCATCTATCCTGAATACCTTTTTTTCTGATCCATTACCTTAACCTATATGCAAAACCTTCTCCCTGCTGCAATCTTCTTTACATTTAAATAGACAAATATATCACTGAGGCTTTCATGCTGGTCTGAGGACAGAGTTATAATTAAAGGATGATTAATTTGTTATTGTTTTCATAAGTGACTAAGGCTACGTGATGAAGTTGGTACTTTCTGGGAATGCCCTTATGGGAAGTATTGAATCATAACATTTTGCTCTACCCTCCATTAAAAAGAGCCTGACAGCACAGAGATTATAACAGAGACAGGACTCTAATCCTTAAAAACCCCAGGATTACACCACAAGGAAACAGGAAGAAATCGATCTTGCAATAACATTACATCATATGTGATTTTCCAATGAAGTGCACAACCTAACAAAATAAACAAGAGACCTGCCTGTTAACAGCCACTGAATAATGGAAATGTATTAAAATTTATAAGGACAACTAGTTTTCTTCATTGAAAATAGCAACTTTTATTAAGTAGACCCAAATTTGCAGGTACTAGGTATACTAAAAGTATGCAACCATCTATGATCAAGGAGGGGAAGTATAAAAGTTGCAGTTATAATCAACTACATTTCCTTATGGTGGTATGAAGCATAGTCAGCTACTACTGGGCAACACCACATACCCCAAACATTACAGGAAAAATATATCATTTCTTCCTACAATGCCACGAGTCCTGATAAAGAGGAGTTAGAAGCTAGGAAGAAGAAACAGAAAAGTGATTTTTATGTAGCAAGAAGAAAAATGGCTGAAAATAAACGAAGGATATTCATTCAGCTCTTGTTCACAATATTAAGCATCCACAAGATTTTGAAGTGTTCTGGTATACCTAAATACTCACAGGTACACAAGGGACACATGTAAACAAGCGAATGTACTTCAAAAAGCTGAGAACAAAGTTCTGACAGTCCAAAGGTCCACCTTACCCCCTCAAGAGCACCCAGCTGGAGGTGCCTTGGCAGGAACTGAAGGAAGGAGTGAGCATAAAGCAGCTTTCCCATGGCAGACACTGATAACAATCAGGCAGCAGCTGACAAGCTACCAGTTAACGTAAAACCACAAAACTCTCACGCTGTCTAACCAAACAGAAATTTTTACAGGCATGTCAGAAGTTACTGCAGTCTTCTTCAGCCAAAGCTTAAACTCACGTTCAACAATAGTGTGCTCCCAGCAGGACTCAGATAACGAAAGGGCACAGCTTGTTTTAAACTGTGTGCACATCCTAGAATGGTTTGTGTTGGAAGGAACACTAAAGATTCACCTGGTTCCAACCCTTCTGCCATCGGCAGGAGCGCCTTTCACTAGAGCAGATTGCTCACAGCTTCATCTAGCCTGTCCTTTAACACTGCCAGGGATGGGGCATCCACAGCTTCCCTGGGCAACCTGTTTCAGTGCCTCACCATCCTCGTGAAACAGTGAGTGAAGGATTTCTTCCTGATATCTCACCTAAGCATCTAAATCTGGTGCTTTAAACACATGGAGAATCCACTATAATTACCACCTCTCATTTCCCCCCGCCATCCGTCATTTTTGAAAGAAGCCCACAGTCGTTTCTGCAGGGAAAAGCTCTGGTTAGGTGTTCATTCATCATCAGAAAAAGCTGAAGTCGCTGCAAAATTGATTTAACCTTGCTGATCCCCTCGCTGCTGGCGGAGCGCTCCCCCGGCTCCGCAGACGGAGCAAGCGGCCCCATCCGCCGGATGCCGTGGCACCGCCGAAACGAGCGCTCGACCGGACCCACGCCTGCGCCCGCCGCCCCCGCTCCCCAACCCGCTCTCCGCCCCCGCGGTCCGGCCACCGGGGCTGAGAGACACGGCGGGCATCCCACCATCCCGCCATCCCCCCGGGAGCGCACCGCGGGCTGCCGGGGCGCACGGCGGGACGCGGATCTCACCGGGGCAGCGGGATCCGCCGCTGGGAAACGAGGAGGGCGGCTCGCTATTCCCGGGGCCCCCGGCCGAGCCACATCCCGCCAGCGGCACCACCGCCCCGCCCCGGTCCCGGTTAACTCCCTGCGCGCCGGGGAGGCTGCGGGAAGCGCCGCGTTCATGGGCGGGCACAGGGAGCGGCTGTGGCGATGATGCGAGACCGGTGGGGATGCAGCCGGCGTGCGGGGAGCGCGGGGCTCCGGGCATCGGCGGGAGAGCTGCTGCCGAGGGCACGGGAGCTCGGGAGGACCTTATCATGGATACAGATACAGATACAGATACAGATACAGATACAGATACAGATACAGATACAGATACAGATACAGATACAGATACAGATACAGACGCAGGTATCGGCCGAGGATGGCGGAGTCGGGTCGGTACCTGTGTCTGCCCTTGCGTGTGTCGGTGCGCACACACCGTGTTACCGCTCTCCTTGGCATGTGGGCACGGCAAACGCGGTGCAAGAAAAGAGCAGAGACGGTTTCGGCTGCTGGAAGGGTAAATTTAACATTGAGCGTGCAGTAACTGAAAACACCAAACCCACAATCCTGCAATGCAGGTTTAAAAGTAAGTTTTCCCACCAGAACCACACTGTAGTTTGCCATAGTAGGGAATACTTGGGAGACACTAAACAACTAAAATCTTCATGGTACAGAACTTTCTGTGCCTCAGGACAGTAAACACATTAGGCACAAGGCATTGCTGAGTTGTATTAATTACAATGTAATTAATATGCATTGGGCATTTACAGTAAAATTTATTCATATCCTGTCTCACACCAAAGGACTTTGTATGGGAATATAAGTGAGAGAGAGATCCCTTGCACAGATACATTTCTAGGCATAAACAACATTCAAGAGGAATTGTTTAACAAACTCAGATAAATGTCACCTGTTCTGCTTGTTTAGATTTCTAGTGGGTGAAACAGGACAGGTTCCTAATCCATCTTCCACTTTCCTGTTCTTTAAATATTTGTCAAGAGTTCCAAGCTATAGTAGTAGGCAAACACCTTAGAAGAGTGTTTAATTCTGTGGAAGAAAGTTTTCCTTTAAACAGGAATATTACCTACCCCTTCATCTCAGGATCCTGTGAAAAGTCTGCTTTAGCTTTCAGGTCGTTTTCCATTCAGCTATATATTAAGAGAATCAATGTCAATTGCTTTTTGTATATAAAAAGGTTACTATCGTTAACCTTGTCTAAAATGCTCAATAAATTATGCATTTCTATGAGTCTAATAATTGGTAGTAACCTTTGCTCTCAGCTATCACTAAAAAACTTTAAATCTCCTTTTAGCTTCCTGGTTTTGTAGTGTAGTGTTTGGGTTTTCATTCCATTTTGTATTTTAGTGGGAAGGATACTAATGTCGTTTAGAAGGATGAAAACTACACAGCTGCATACTGGGGTAATAACAACAATACGCAACCGGTGTCCGCTTTCAGGTTTTTATATTGCACAGATGAAAATCTGAGCTATGGAAAATAAGGGTGTCTGTCATAATCAAATGTATTCTCCCTTGTGCTCACCATAAACCATTTTCACAGTCAATTGATCAAATAATTCAGTGCAGCTGTTTTACCCACTTCATTTTGATTCTTCAGTTATTCTGGATGTTTTGTATCATGACAACTATTAATAGAACGACAAAATGTGCTAAGACTGAACTTCTTTATTTCTAGCTTTTTCTCCCACACTGTAGCATAATATATAACTCCATTCTGAAAAAAGTATCTGCAGAGAAGAGCAAGAATATGAAGCTATTTATTTACAGAAAGAAATTGGGCTTCATCTTACATCTTTTACAACTCAGCCTGCATATTCAGCACAGATAATAGTATTTAAGAAACAGATAAGCCTAAATCAAGGGAATTTTAGATGCTTCAAAAGCACATGGGGCAACTGAATTTTTGTTTGTATTGCTACATAAAGAAAGTTAATGAATATGTACCCTTGACCTTTGGAAGCATGTTTATATTTTAGTCTAGTCCAAAAAGACAGAGGTGGTTAGAATTATGTATTAGATAGATATTAGACTTCACTACAGTGAAATGGCTGCATATAAAAGGAAAATTACTCTCCAGTCACTAAACTGCCAAGTTATTGTTAAATCTTTATCTGTATTCTCTTTTAGAAATATTCACATACTCAGTATCTTGGATGCAATTCATAAAATGTAACTGCACTTTTGTTTTATCTTTGCGCTTGCAAAGCAATCAGTATTCAAAAAAAAGAAAAAAAATCTCACTACTTAAAGGCATTCAGGGCAGAAATAGAGCACAATTCAATGAAACAAATGTTTCAGCATTTAAAACAATAAGGCAAGATTTTGTAATAAGTACCCAGCTTTTGACTTTGGCATTTCTCTGAAAAACGGAAATGGAAAACCAGAAGCTTCCACCCCTTTTACATGTAACTGCCGATGGCTTTGAAAACTGCCCGTTGCATAACTGCCTTGACTCAGAAGCAAATAGAACAACATGATTACTGCGATAAGGTGACTTCAAGCAGCACACTTCTGTCCTCGGGTTCAGCTGGAGCTTTTGACTTCATGTGCCTTGGAGAAAAGGCAAGTTATGTGTCTGGAGCAGGTCTCTGTTATTCTGAATGCACAGATTCCAGGATCACCTTCTTGCTCTTGTGAAGAGAAATCTCAGGCTGTTAATATTCTAACTCACAGCATTCAAACTGTGATCCATTCAGATTCAGTTGACCAATAGTGCAAATCAAACCTCTCCTTGGCTTGACTAAGGAAAGCTGAATACACATTAATGACCATCATTTAAGTTGGAAAAGACCATCATGAGCATCGAGTCCAACCTTCAACTGAACACCACCTTGTCAACAAAGCCATAGCACTGCCACGTGCGGTTGCTTCTTGAACATTTCCAAGGATGGTGACTCCACCACTTCCCTGGACAGCCCATTCCAATGCTTATCCCTCCTTTCAGTGAAGACATCCTTCCTGATGTCCAATCTCAATCTCCCCTGGCTGTTTCATTTTGTCAGTGGTTGGCTGGGAGACACCTACATCCACCTGGCGACAAACTCCTTTCAGGCACTTGTAAAGAGTGGTCACATCACCCCTGAGCCTCCTTTTCTGCAGGTTAAACAACCCCAGCTCCCTCAGCTGATCCTCACAGGACTTACTTTCTCAAACCTTCACCAGCTCTGTTGCCCTTGACTGAAGTCACTCCTACGAGTCGGGTTCCACCTTATTTTCTCTTCCCTGTCCAGCTGGGAAGGGGAGTGATAGAGAGGCTTGGCAAGCAGCTGGTGTCCAGCCAAGGTCAACTCACCACAACTGGTCAAGTTTTAATGCTATGAGCTCCAACTCTGGCACCCCCTGATAAGGGTGGCCTAGAAAATGGGATTTCCCCAAAAGCTCTGTTTTCACAGCAAAATTAATGGTTTCAATGTATATGGACATAATTCACAACACATAATAAGTGAAAACAGATACAAGGTAAGTAATCTCACACACCACTAAAGTTACAGCTTGATGTAAGCTTTTTTTATATTTAGAAAAATTTGTTGAGCAGCCAATAACTGTATATTTAAGCGTTTGCATATGTCTTAGCCTTTTATTTTTTTAAATACAACTTAGTTGAATTGTTCAAAATAATGGATAGCAAAGATGGATTCAGGTGCTAGGCCTAACAACATCAACAGCAAAATTTCTACAGTTTGCTGAAAATTTTGAGAGTTCAAATTAGCAATGGTTTACCTACTTCCAATCAATTTTTACATCAAGGTTCTAAAAGAACAGTATTAAACCAAATACTCTAAACATTCTGTTCAAAGAAATCTATATTTATTAATAAATTTTAGAACCTTCAGGACTTGGATTCAAAGGTGAAATATGTACTGAATGTAATCTGAAGAGGAAATTCTAAAAATTAAGAGGTTACATTTCATGGTATTAGTAAAAAAACATGGTAATGAAATTGCACCCACTTTCTAGTGGACTTTATAATCAATATTTAATTATTAATAAGTTTTCAGGGATACATCCTAATCCGAGTAGATAAAATAGCAAGTGCTGAAATATCAGTGTATCTTAACTTTTTCAAAATATTAAAGTACAACATTTATACATTGCTATTTCAAAGTACAAAATTCTGCTGGTGTGAATAAACACGGTGATCTAGCATATAACATTTTTGCTGCAGTCAAGACTTCAGGATAGATAATTTTTTTATCTAACAGCTGAAAGTGCTGACCTCATAGATAGCTGAGTCCATAGAACTGCTAACCAATGATTCAGCTTCTATACAATGAGACTATACCAGGAAAGGCCACCAGGCCTTTAATTTTGTGGCTGAACACTATGACTGATCAACTAGTTCTTGTGCAGCAGGCACAGCAATAGGACTGTCCTAGAAAGCTGACTGACTGTTCAAAGTACATGAGCTTTTGGGTGAAAAAGCAGTCTTTTCAGTGAAGTTTTGACTTTTTTACTGCAAGTATCCCTACCAGTTCAATTCTTTCTATCCACATTTCATCCCATACCATAGAGTTTCCCTTCACCTTTCTTTGTGGCATAATTCATGAGTACAGCTGTACTTAACTGAAGAAACTTGTGGATTTGGACACATCAATAGCATGCCTGTGTCTAGTCAAGTCAGCAGCAGTATGGTAACCCAGTTTGAGAACAGCAAAGCAGCAGGAGTCTTGTGCAGGAGAAAACCTCAGCTTTGCTTTATTTTGTTTATTACATTAAGAAAATGTCTAGGACTAAGCACTGACAGCTGTTGTCTGTTCTTTAAAATTTGCTGCAATCAAGCCCAATGAAGTTCATCCATCTCGCAAACATCTCAGTCAGGGATGATTAAAGTTACAAAAATAATCTAGCCAACATGTAGATAGTGGGCTACATAAGCAATACAAGGCTTTAGTTTCCCCAAGAATCTTTCAAGTTACTTATTACATCCCTGAAACGGTGGATTTAACTCATTGGTTGCAGGTGGTGATTCAGATCGTTCTGAATCTGCAATAGGAAAAAAAAAGATTAAAGTTTACAGCATAACTTCAACCATAATATAAAAAGGTTAGCTAAAATTTTTGGTTTCTTTCTCATGTCAAAATACACATCAATTCCACTACTTTTTATTTTTAATTAACAAGATAAACAAGCTACCTAAGAAATTTGCAAATCTGTACCCCAAAACAAAGGGATTATAGATTTACATATGGAATGGGTTGTATCTCCTTCCTGATGTGTCTAGGGCTTATTTCGTGCACGTAAGAACACAGAAAGCTCCGTCTCAAAAGGGAGCTGCAAGGTGCTCATGCTGCCAATTGCTTTGAATGAACAGAAAAAAGTACACAAGTGGGAAAAAAGTAAAAGCACTGCTGTCAGCAATCACCTAGAAGAATGAAAAGGACACGGTCAAAACTGAAGGAAGATGAAACACACCTGGATGAAACCACATTGTTAAGAACATTGAAAGCAATCTCCTTTTACACTGTGATACAGAACCAATCTCAATTGGAATAGCTATGATTGTAAACAAAGGCAATAGAAGCAAAGCAGGTATTATGTTATCAAAAATATTGAAAAAGAAAAGCAACTCAAAAATTAGATGTATCTATATGTTAACCTATGCAGCACACTGACTTTTCAGAAGCCTTTACAGTGTACCCATATTTTTCTGCTCTTTTGCCTAAGTGGTATAACCAAACCAATTTCATACTTACTCTGAAAAATCTTCAAGATTTCTTTATATCTCCAATGTCTCATTAGAGGCACACATATTAAAGAAATCAACTATCACCAAATTAAGAAATTTGAGGTTTTGAAATCCCCTTTAATTTTACTCAGAGTAGTGGGAAAGAAAAACATCAGCACACAAGAAAGTTGAATAGAAGCTGAAAACAAAGAAGAATATTCAAGGTTTTCTTTCATGCTGAGGAAGAGCACTTTTAGACTTCATGGTTGAATTGTTGGGTCACTGAACCTCCCAAAGCAACATTCTCTGCATGATCAGAGTTTGGATACTTAAGTTAACCTTAGAAGCCACTTTTCTAGTTATGCTTTCTCCTTCAGATCCAGACCAAGATCTGACTTTATCCTTCAGTTTTATGACATTTTTTTCTTCTGAACAAAACCACGCAACTTCTAGTTCTCTGTTTTCTCCTGATACTCACCTGGAGGAAGAGGTTTTGCACATCAAAAAAAAAAAAAAAATTGTAGGTACATTAATGGAAGACACAAAAATTAATTCAGACAGAGCTGAAGTGTCAGAAAAATTAAAATACCTGGCCTCGAAGACTTTCATACATTAATATATCAAGGTCAAGGGAATAATGACAATGGCCAGTGTATCAAAAAGGATTCCCTGACAAATTAAAAAAAACCAAAACTTCTGGTGCATGGAATGGGAGGTCCAATAGCATTTCCAAACATTGCTATAGAAAACTGATAGAGCCAGCATGGTTACCAAAACAAAAGGTCTTTGACAGAAGTAAGAGAAATTTTCCCACCCTTTAACCTTTATATTTGTTTCCAAGTGAAGTCTTTCATAGCTATTACTATTGTGCATGATAAAGTAAGGTTTGAAAGCATGACATTGGATAACTTTTTTCTCTTAAAGTGCTGAAATTCCACTGCCTTCAACAATGTGCATATATTTATTTTGATAAATTTCTACCAGCAACGCTCTATTTCTTAAACTTGAATATCAATGACACTTCTGACAAAAGTTTTTGGAAAAATATTAGGATGAAAGGAATATTCATAACAACGAGGCAATAAATATTTTACAGTCTGCTTAAATTTAGGCAGGATGGCTGTCTCTCTGCAGCATTCTATGGAAACAAACCACAGAGAAGCCCCTGGATTGGAACAGAGCATACTGCAATTGTAGAGATGAAAAAAGTCGATGAAAGCACCTGCCTTCGCTTACTACAAAGAGGAGCACTCCTTTCTTTGGCTGGTCATAGGGTGTTGTAAACTCAGCACAATAATTCAATGTGTCTCACCATTTTCAGAGAGCCACACAAATACTGAGGCTGCCCTCTGCTGTTACCTTGAGAGTCCAGCTCATTTTAAAAGAAACAGCTTTCAGTAATGTTACCTTCAGAGTGCTCACTATTTTCTGATGTTTCTTCAATCTTTTTTTCCCATCCAGTACACTGCTGCAACCAGTCAGTCCCATAACCATTGCTTATTAATTTGCTAAAATTTACTGCTTCACTTCTTTGAGCAGGCCTGTAAATATAAATATATTAAAGGAAAACAAAAGCAAAAAGTAAACAAAATTGGGGGCTAGGTGGAAAAAATAATATTTTGCACAGAAAAGGGCTTACAATATTACTTATTTCTAATTATAACATTAATTTTAAAATATAACCATTTATAGCCCTATAATTTATTTATAAATAACAAAACATATATTCTACCTGTAATCATCTAAGAAGAAAAACCATAAATGACCAAACAAACAAAAGTACAGAACTGTGCCTGATTTGGTACTGTGCAAATTTACATGAGAAGAGACATCTGTTTCATTGGAATTTCACATGTATAATGCTTACACAGTTCTGGTCTTAAAGACAAAAAGTGCAGAAGAATGTGTAAATGGAAAAGGCTGACAGTACTCATTCAGTGGTGCAAAAAACAGAAATTATGTTACAAATTTTTTCTTAAATTCATTTGACAGTTTAATCACTTATTTGGCAGCATTAACATAGTTCTAAAACATACTAGGACTACTGATGACTGAGCAATAAATTTTTAGGACAAAGTATGCAGAAACAATTCAACTGCGCACACAGCTGATGATGTGATTACATCACATCACAAATGACATAAAAATTTGCTTAAAATTCCTCTTTCAGGTGTTCATCATTTTTGCTCTGTATGACCTTATAAAGGGTACAGTTTATGTCTTTCCTTAAAGCATCAGTCCTTTGTTTCTCTGTAACCTACAATGACAGAACTAACAATGTAAATTATCATTTTCACCTGTTCACTGGTATTAAGAAAAAAACCCAATTTATTATACCAAAAAAATCTGCTACATGAAGATATGCCACTCTATGCTCAGTTTTCCTAACACAAAGTTATGCTGAATAATTTTCTAATATGAGGTAAGTACTGTTATTTTAGTTGCTTTAGATGCTTTAAAAACTATTTTAGCATCACATACAATAGCAAATTTAACAGCAATAAAGATTCACAAAGACCATCCCCATATCTGCTAACTCCTGCATTTTCACAAGGAGCAATTTTACTTGTACACATGAATAGGCTTAGGTGTTCAATGATTTTCATAAATGTACTACTTACACGGGTGGGAAGGAAAGCTTATTTTCTCCACTAAATTCCTGGTTTGTAGAAACAGCTGGAATTCTGCTTGGATATTTAGGGTTTATAGGTGGAAGCTTTACCTGTGTTAGAGAAATCTTGGCTCAAAAAAAGGAGTCATGAAAAAAATAACCAAGAAGATAATATGATAGCATAGCCTTCAAAAGTGAGGGTGATATTAAAGGCCTAAATGTGTTCAAATTTCCATGTCTTATCTACATTATTTCCATAAGTACTAGTAATGGATTATTGAGGAATAACAAAGATAAAGCAGCCCCTTAGTTAGTTATTCTACGTGAGATTAGCTGTTTGCTCTCTTCACAATGTGCTTTACACAAGTCTTTCTCTCACAGTACACTTCAAATTAAGCTTCAAATTCAAACTTATCCATGGCAACCTCTCATCTTGGTCCACTTCTCTGTATGCAGAATATGAAAACAGACCAGTCTTAAAGTCAGAAATTAACTCATGGTTTAATTGCTACTTCTTTTTTAGTTTGTTTTGTTTTTAATAAAAAGCATAAAACATCCTATATATAATAAGGAAGCTGTTGTGGTATATTAATTAGAGGTTTGATATTCAAATACATATATATTGGGGGAAGCCTACAACAGAAAAATGTATTTTACTTTTATCATCTTTCCAATGACAGGTAAAGAAACTCAGTGTTGACTAAAAGACTGAAACATGACACCTAGAAAGCCAGGGAAAGACAACACACACTCCAGAACTGAAAGTTGGAAAACCAATAAGTAGTGGAGAAACCCGAGCAACACATACCAAAGCTCTTTATTTTAACTTTGATCAAAACCAACAGCTACTAAAGGGTCAACTTACCTCCCTCTCAAATAAAAGCACGAAATTAAATATCCTTAACAACTCCTAGATATTTTTCACGAATAGTTGCTAAGAAATTCTGAGTTAAAAAAAAAAAAATCTTTAAAAACTACTTACAGCTTCCATCACTGCACAAAGAAAAGTGGACAAGGGGGAAGTCCTGTAGGTAGCACAGAATTTTCAAAGCTTGTTAACAAAGTTTTGTGTTACACTAATATATCTTTTTAGCTAGAACCTACATATTATTTGACCATTTTCTTTTTTAAACATGCAACACAGGAGAGTGCCCCATGGAATAAGAGATATTATTTGCAGATTATTTAGAAAAAAATCAGGACAGGGTAACTAAAAGTGAAATGTATTGCTCTGTAAACTTGCAAGTACATTAAGGATAACAATACTTTCCACCTACGTGGACATAGCTACTGCAATACAGTTAACAGAGCAAAAAATTATGAAGTGCAAAAATTAGATGCATGAAAAGCAGTCACACTTGGATTGCAGACACTACAGAACACCCACGAAAACCTCTATTAGGAGAAGATTCCAAAATGTAAACACACCAAGGACTTCTCAAGGAACTTGTACACAGTGAGTATGGAAAGAGCAAACAAAAGTATAATGGCTTTGAATACATCTAATCAATGAACTAATTAGGAAGGCACAAAAGAAAAAGCAGATCTGAATGTTCAGAGAATGGAAGTTTTCTTACTATCTCAAAGAAAGGGAAGCCTGGGCAGACAGTTGTACTGATTCTGAGCCAGGATGTCAATGCAAACACGTGTAAAGTCAGTGCTGAAACCCCTTCAGAATTCAGTGGAGTCAGACTGGGACATTTGTCAAAGTAGAAGAGATGAGATCAGCAAGAGCATGCAGCGATATCAGCGGCAGCTATGTGAGAGGAAAAGGAGGGTCTCTGTCCAATCTGGAGGGTAAAAACTACCTTAGCTGCTTAGAACTGCTTTTCAAGTTTGTTCACACTTTTTGTTCAAGTTTGTTCAAGTTTGCTTGCTGAAGCAGCCTATTTGTGTTTTACATTTCAGAAATGCCATTCCATTGTGCAGAAATGCTAACACTGCCTTCCCTCTATCACTAGACTGGACCACTTCAGATTTGCCATGCAAGTTTCAGATCCAGGACACACTTACCTATAGTTTCAACTGACAAAAACAACCTCAGGTGACATTTGTCACATGCTGAAGGCAGAATTGGCATGCAGGGCAACTCAGAAACACAACTCAATTTGATAGGATAAACAAATAGCAGATGGAGAGAGATGAGAATTCCCTCTTGGCATCAAACAGAAGCACAAGGAAAGGAGGTCTAGTAATTAAAGAGTTAATTAAAGGACAAAGGGAGAGCAGAAGCTAGAGAGATTTTGACTAGAGACAGAAAAAGGTTCAAACTGTCCAAAATAAAGTCAAGAAAAAGAAAGTGGAGAGAAAAGGCAAAGAGAGAAGTCTTGAAGGCTGCAAGCAAGAGCTTTGTTTTAAATGTTGCCTTTCTTGGCATCAAATGAGAGGCTAGCTCATACTGCAGGGATCAAAACACTCCCTACTGTTCAAGTAAACTAATTAATGACAAAAGTAGCAATGGAACAGATCAGAATTTGGCTTTGGAGGGCACCTGCAATCCATTGAGGTGCTATTTGTTACTTTGCTGGGCAAATTCAGCATTAAAAGCAGAGTCTTGTGCCACTACGCTTGATTTAAAGTGTTTTCTCCCTCTGTAAAGAGATGGCAACAATATACTGTAAAAATTACTATGTTTATTATAAATACACATTTATTAATCTTGGATTCAAGAAACATGACATAGAACATGTACTGTGTCTGTTGTATATGAAGAACAATGGATATCTGCAGCTAGCAGTGTAAGATAAAAGCCTTTAGATGAAATCCTGGCTCCTGCATGATCAAGGACAAAATTTCAAATCTCTCTCTGAGGTAAAATCCTGGCCTCAGATGAGGAACCATTTTGCAACAGCACATACATACCTAAGTGCAAATGCATATATACACAGACATTTCAGACAAGTGCCTGAAAGAGAGGACTTTGGAGATGAAGGAATAATCTTACTAGTGCCACAGGGACACTGCCAAATGCTGATGCAAATTCTGATGACACCTCCAACTGACCTCTCACCCCTACAGGCCTCCCTCCTTCTTACAGTCACAGCTTTTTCAACCCAACCCAGCTGGGCCATAATGTGCACAGGCAAAAGGATCACTGAATCATAGAAATGGTTTGGCTTAAAGGGTCCTTAAAGACCATCTAGTTCTACCTCCCCTGCCACAGGGACACCTTTCACTATACCAGGTAGCTCAGAGCTCCATCCAGCTTGACTTTCAAGACTTCCAGGGATGAGCATCCGCAATTTCATTGGGCAACTTGTGCTAGTGCCTCGCCACTCTCACAGTAAAGAATTTTTTCCTAACATCTAGTCTAACCCTACTCTCTTTGAGTTTGAATCCATTCCCCTTTGACTTTTCACAAGGGCATGTCCCTACTACATGTCCTTGTGAAAAGTCCTTCTCTCTTTCTCACAGGGTCCCTTCAGGTAGTATAGAAGGTCATAACTAGTTCACCCCAAAGCCTTCTCTTCTCCTGCATGAACAATCCCAATTCTCTCAGCCTCTCTTCATAGGAGAGCTGCTCCCTTCCTCTGATCATCTTTGTGCCTTCCTCTGAATTCCTCCCACAGTTCCCTGTCCTCCCTATGCTGGGGTGCCCAGGGCTGGGTGCAGCACTGCAGGTGGGCTCTCACCAGAGCAGAGGGGCAGAATCCCCTCCCTGGCCCTGCTGCCCACGCTGCTTTGGCTGCAGCCCAGGACATGTTTGGCTCTCTGGGCTGGGAGTGACCATGGCTGGGTCATGTCCAGCCTCTCACCCACCAGCACCCCCAAGTCCTTCCGAGCAGGGCTGCTCTCCATCTGATCATCCCCAGCCTGTGCTGATAACAGAGGTTGTCTCAGCACAGGTGCAGGACCTTGTGGTCTTATTAAGCCTGGTGAGATTTCCATGGGCTGCTTCTCCCCAGGCCAGAGGTTCATTGCTTTGCCATGAGCACAAAGGTTAAATCCTTCATGCAGTAATACTCTTTGCTGATTTACAAATTTCCCATGTAATGGTCCCCAGGATCTCCAGTCCTCCTCTACACAGCAATAACCACAAGGACCAGCAGAGATTTTAATACTTCAGAACAAAGCAGCATAAAGGCTTAAACCTTCAGAGCAAAGGCCCACTTGGGAACAATGTTTTCCAACCCAGCAGAAGAGGTACCCTTAGGGGTTAAATGGTTTTGCACTTGTTCCTAAGTACGCCCTTTGGGATTTAACTCCACAATTGCATCATGCATGTCTCTTCTGAATAACTGCTTAGTCACACTGGACTGAAAAATATTTTCAATACATTCAGTCTCATACTACCAGAAATACTTGAGGTAGTTTGCTGCTGCAGCATCACCATGAAGTCAAATAAATAAATTGAATACTCCTTAGAAATTTGCCTGCGGTGTTTTGGAATACATTGCTCTTACCTTTCAACATACAAGATGCAGGGCGAAAAACTAAAACTGAGACTCTTTGGTAGGGTTAGTTCCACTGTCTCACTTGGAAGACTCTTTGGGAAGGTACTGTAAGAGCATGGGATAGAAACTTCCCAAAAGATGATATTCAAGAAGTAGCTGTGAAAGAAGCACTGTGTGACATTTCAAGATACATGATACACTTTTCAGTGTGCAACAAAGATACTGTGAAGCACAGCCAAATGAGAGTTGGTGCTGTTGGAGATAGAGGTAAACGTACCAACACAGAATCTGTCTTCCCAGGCACCTAATCTTACAGAAAAAGACTTGGTAGATTTAGAACCTTAGGCAAAACTTAACTTCAGCTTCCAGGAGAATAGTGCAAATTATATATGACGGCCTCAGCTTATTTGCAATCTGAGCTGGATTTATAACATATATTCACTTTGTATTTAGTCCTAAATAAAGCACAGGGCTGAACGAAACTGGTCTCAACCAAGCTCCACCAAAACTGAAATGAACCTCACTTTCACTTTACAAGTCAGCACATGGGCTTGAATTACTGTCATCAAAGTTAAGTTTAACTCTTAGAGCACTGAACATAATTGGTTCTTAAGTAAGGGAGTGAGGAAGAGCACTTCCTCTCTGTCCTAGTTCAATTCCTCTAAGAGGCACAGCAGCAAGTCAAGTTTTTATTTTCAGTGCCTTAAATCTAGGATAGAAAAAAAAAGAAGCTTCACCTACAAGCATCAGGCAAATTACAGTTTAAACATATGCTGCTTGTTTGCCTGTTGCCACAGTCTCAGTAAACATTCCCCAGCCTATTCTGTAATTAGGTGTTCCCATTTGCACAAGACATCATCCTGAATTTGTACTAGTTACTCATCTCAGCAAAGGCTGAGGACTTTTTTTCCTAAAACGTGCAACATCTGCCCTTCTGTTGAAGAAGGGAGGTACTAGTGTTCAAGTATTGTAGTAGTGTTCAAGTGTTTCCAGGTATACCACAAAGGCCTATGGCAGAGGCAACAACTGTGTTTCCAGAGGATATTTAAAAAAACATAAGGCTTCAGCATCTAAACTGGGGAGAGGCAGGGAGGATGAAAGAGGGAGGATGGGAGAGAGGTCTCCAAGACAAAACACCAGTGTCAATACAGAAAGGTTTGTTTGGGGCATAGCTTGTTCTATACTTTGTCTTGGATACACCTTTCATTCAAAGACAGCACAGTATTTTTGGGAACTCCCTTGCATTTCAAATTAAATTAAACTCCTTTTTCAGAATAGTCTTCTGTTCTCATCTTCTTTCTTCCTCACTAAAGATTACTAAACAAGATGTCTCTTCACCCAGAATGAATTGCAGGGGAAATAAAGCATAAGAAGATAGAAAATAACTACTGCTTTTTTATTTATACTGAAGATATATATACCATATAATGTGATGGTAAACTGCATTTCTGGTTCTCACACTACACCTGCAGCACTTAAGAAAACATGGCTTTCTTCTTGTTCTCCAACTGCAGTATAAAAATTGATTCTGCAATACAGAAACATGGATTGCAGCTTCCCTCCTGTAAGAAGCAACAAAGATGTGTTCACAAGCTCTACAAACAAAGCATCATCACAGTGTACCTCTCCATCCTACCTTGTTTTTCTCTGCATTTTCTTTGTCCTCAGCTTCCCGCTGCCAAACACTTTTTGTATCAAACTCAAAAGGCCCTCTTCTTCTCTCATAACCCTTACCGTGGTGGTCATCAGCCATAAACTCTCTGTGAACCATATAATCTGGTAGAGAGGAAACACAGCTCCTGCAGGCAAAGATTTAATGCTTCTTTGTACAAGGAATACAAATCCTGCACTTTAGTACAGAAGCATTCAGAAATGTTAATCGGTGAAGACAGAGGCCAAGATGTGTTGGGCCTCAGCAATCTTACCGTGGTTTCTCAATCACTGCAGGATTGGCACAGTGAGTGAACCAGTCAGGCGCAGCATATGCTGCTGGAGGGGGCTTCATTACCACAGGAGGGTAGTGCCTCAGCAGGTCTGGAGAGAAAAAGACAAAAGCCAGTACTTTTCTGACTTCTTATCTACTTGCAAAAGCACTGGGTTTGTTTTTTTTTTAGATTGCTATTTTGTCAGGAATAAACTAATTTCCTCATTTTTTCCACGAGTTTATTTCTAAAGTCCAGAGGATCTGGACTGTAGCATCTATGAGCACTTTACACTGAACTCAAGCAAAGCCAAAGAAAACAAAGGAAAACCAAAGAAGCAAGACAGATGCTCACCAGGTCGGCCTCCTTGCTTTGCCAGCCTCAGGTAGGCTGAATCAGTCTCTTTCATCCACTTCCTGTGGCACCCAGACAGTGGCACTTCATGGGGAGCTCTTGCAAGGTCACTGAGACCCAGAATCTGGGAGGGAAGTGGGCTCTTCTCTGGTTGTTTCAGTGGCATGGGTATTGCTGTCCTGCAATGATGGAAAAGAAAATATTTATGGTAAAAGTTAACTGATAGCATCCCTTTTTCATGCAATTTAACGAATTGATACCACCTGGAATATGAATGAGGTGCTACATTTCATCATGAAGACAAAAGCCCAGGCTTGCTCATTCTGGGTGATAAAGCACAAGCAATTTCTAAAGAATCAGATGCAAAACACTTTTGTTTCAGTTCTGAGACAACGATCAAGTTTTCCCATAAAGTGCTCTCATAGAGAGGACCGTGCCTCTCTGTTCAGAAAACTATTTCCAAGGACACGTCAAAAGCTGTGAGAGGCACACGAGACAGCAGAAAACACTTCAGCCTTTGGTTTCCTTTCCTTCACGTGTACTAACTAAAAGCAAAGACAGTAGCTAGCTGTCCATTGGCAGGTCTTTATTTGTAAAACCAAACCCGATCCCGGAATAAAAAAATAATAAAAACCAACACCAAACGCCCTACTTCTCCATACATTACTTTCTCAACTTCTAGTGAGAAAAACAAAATATAAGCAAATCCTTCAAAATTGGAAAATGAACGGCAGATAAATAAAAAAAAGCCAGTACGAGGTACTGTGCCGTAAAAGATGCACAGGCACTTACCGGCGCGATTCCAACTGCAGCTGATGCCGTCCGTGGCTGTAAGGACACCACTTCCAGGCGGCAGCTCGCTGAGGAGCCCCTGGCACACACATGGGCGCTGGCTGTATAAAACCCAACCCCACCCCCAAGAACAACGCAAAGCGCTGCCGCTCCCCGGGCTCCGGGACGCAGAGGCACCAGCCCGCTGCCGCTGCCGCCTCCCGGGCGGGTCGGTCCCCGCGCGCTCTCCGCTGACGGTGCTCGGGGTCCCCGCTGCCGCCGTGCCTGCAGCTCGGAGACCCAAGGGCGATTCCCCGAGGGGTGATCCGCAACCCCCCGGGAAAGGGGCGGGACGATGCCCGGAGGGGAGAGGCGGGCGCAGCCGGGCCCCGTCGGGGGCGAAGCGGGACAGCCCGGCCCGCGGTTCCTCCCTCCCTCTTCCCTTTCTTCCGCGGGGCTGAAGCCCGGCGCATTGCTCGCCGCCGCCGGCAGCAGCAGGGGCGCAGAGCGAAGTGGGGGGGCTCCCGGCTCGGGAAGCGGCGGGAGCTGTGCCGGGACGCCTTCCTCCCAAGGAGGGGAGGACGCCCTCGCACTGTGACCGCCCCCCAGACCTTGCTCCTACTGAGAAACTCCATCCCAGCTGAAACGAGGACAAAATCCATCCTTTATTCCGTAGCATTTACCATTCTGTACTATTTAATGTTTGCCTTCTGGCCGGTCCATATACTGAAAGCCTGCTGGTGCCCTTTTGGGTCCTTAAAATACCCTCTTCTGAGATTTTCTTTGTATTCGTGGAGTTTGCAAGCCACTTTATCCACCAATGCTGCTTCTTCATCTTTCCATGTCTGGGACCTGGAGAACATGGAAGGATGATGGGATATAGTGGGATGGGTGGATGATGGGATATAGTCAGAGAACGCAGAGGGATGGAGGAACATGAAGAAAATGGTGGGGTGATGGAACATGGAGAATATAGTGAGACGTAGAGGAGATGGAGGGCCAAAGGGGTGGTGGAATGGAGGCATGATGAGTCATAAAGGTGTTGGGATGTGGAGAGAATGGACAGATAGTGGGACAAAGAGATTGTGGGGTGTGTAGGGACACAGAGGAAATGGAGTGGTAGAGAACATATAGGGATGGTGAGATATGGTGGGACAATGGCCCATGGAGGAGATGGAGGGACGATGAGAAATGGAGGGTAACAAGTTGGAGGAGACGGGGCTGTTGGGCCAAGGGGTGGTGGAACAATTGATGGAGAGGCCAGATAGCTGAAAGCATTTGGGACAGTGGGACGTGTGGGGAAATGGAACATGGTGGGTAGTGGGAAAGAGCCGTTGGTGGCTAGGGGAACACAGAGGCCAGTAGCAGCACAAGCTGCAAGCTCAGGAACCAGGCGGTCCCTGAATGGCTCACCCAGGCTCTGTGCTACATGTGGAGGTACCAGGTGCTGCCCCCCACCTCCTGGGGCCCCTCCCTCCTCAGTTCTCTATGAGCCCCCAGGCACATCTCTTCCCCACCCAGATATGGATTGGAGTGAGGCAGTTTGAGGTCAAGGTGCCCCCCATGGGTGAAATCGTATTACACTGTGGGGCAGGCTGCAACATCCTGTGGGGTGCACCAGGTCCACACAGGTTAGCAATCCACAAAATTTTTAGAGTTGGAAGGAACCTCAGAAGATCATCCAGTCCAACCCCCCTGCCAAGGCAGGGTGACCTAGAGAATTTACTCAGGAATGTGTTCAGTTGGGTTTTGAATGTCTGCAGGCAGGGAGACTCCACAGTCCCCCTGGGCAGCCTGTTCCTGTGCGCTGCCACCCTCAATGTAAGGAAGTTCTTCTTCATGTTGAGGTGGAATTTCTTGTGTTTTAGTTTATGGCCATTGCTTCTTGTCCTGCCTCTGGCCACCACTGAAAAGTCTGTCCTCTGGACACCCATCTTTGAGATGCATTGATGAGATCCCCTCTGAGTTTTCTCTAGACTTAGGCTCAGCTCCCTCAGTCTCTTTTGCTGGAGAGATGCTCCAGATCCCAGATCATCTTCATGGCCTCCTAGACCCTCTCCAGTAACTCCTTGTCTTTCTTGTGCTGAGTAGCCCAGGAGTAGAACCACAGCAGATGTGGCCTCCCTATGACTGAATAGAGGGGCAGGATCATCTCCTTCGACCCGCTGGTCACACACTTCCCGATGCACTCGGGACACTATTGGCTCTCCTGGCCCCAAGGATACACTGCCAGCTCATAGTCAACTTGTTATCCACCAAGACTCCCAGGTCCTTCTCCACAGAGGTGCTCTCTCATCTGATTCAGCAGTGGCCTCATATTTTCCCTAATCTTCCTTTTGCTGCTGATATACCTGTAGAAGCCCTTCTTGTTGTCCTTGTTATCCCTTGCCAGATTCAATTCCAAGGTGACTTTGGCCTTCCTCGCTGCATCCCTGAATACTCTGACAATGCTCCTACAATACTTCCACATGGTCTGTCCCTTTTTCCACATCCCACAAATTTCTTCTTCATAAATTTCAGATTTACTAGGAACTTGTATGGAAACTCCTTCCATATTACAGGTGCCATACAAGGGGATAACCCCACCCTCCCCACACAAATCCAACCCCACACAAAAACTGATGCTGCTCAATGCTTTTTATTGGCTGACAAAGCTTGGGGGGCTAGGGGGAGCTGGGCACTTGGAAGTCTAAATGGGACAGCTGCAAGTTCAGGTAGGATACTTGGGGATCTGGATCCTCACTCTTCATTGAGTCCCTTCTGATGGAGAATGAGAAAAAGGGACTGTGAGCATGAGGAAGTTGTGGGGCAGCCGTTGGGCCGCTGTAGGGCAGGGGAAAGTCCCACCTTGGCTCCAATGTCGCGGCTCTTGGCCCTCAGCTTGTTGACCTGGGACTCAGCGATGTCGGCACGCTCCTCTGCCTCATCCAGCTCGTGCTGTGCCTTGCGGAACTTGGCCAGGTTGGTGTTGGCCTGTTCCTCCTGAGGGGGCAGGAACACCAGTGAGGCTCTCACACGGCTCTGTCTGGCCTCCTACCACCCCATCTGCTCTCCATACATCTCCATACATTTTTTTATTGCTCCATCTGGCCCGCCTGTTTCTTCAGACATCCCATTTTTGAACCACCCAACCATCTACCTAATGATCCATTCATCCATCCATTCATCCATCCATTCATCCAATCTTCCACCCACATAAACTTCCTTCCTTCCGCCACTTCCGCCACTTCCGCCACTTCCGCCACTTCCGCCACTTCCGCCACTTCCTTCTGCCACTTCCTTCCACCACTTCCTTCCTTCCACCACTTCCTTCCTTCCGCCACTTCCTTCCTTCCGCCACTTCCTTCCTCCATCATCTCTCAATCCCACCACAACCCACCCATCCAACCCCTTGACCACCTCATCTCAAGGCCTCCTGCTACTCCCCACATCCTAAACCCAAACTGTCCCCTCGTGGGGGGTGGTCCCACAGATGTCCCTCCAATGCTCACCGCCTCCTCTGCCTGTCGCTTGTAGGCCTTGACCTTCAGCTGGAGCTTGTCCACGAGGTCTTGGAGCCGGACCATATTTTTACGATCTTCCTCTGTCTATAGGGTGAGACACACATGGATCATGACCTGACCCTACCTGCACTTGGAATCACCACCCAAGCTACGAGGGTCAGGAGACAATTAATTATGTTCTGGGGGTGTGGAGCCTCTCTAGATCTGTGAGTGGCCTCAGCTACAGGAGCAGGAGGTGGATGTCTTCTTTCCCCTGATGAGGTCCCACCTGAAGTTATGGATCATGCAAAGACCCCATGGATGCTGGGACACTGAGAGATTACCTGGGTGGCTCATGACCCAGACAATTTCCTGGATCCTACTACAGTATCAGACATACATGCAGTGAGTGGTCTAGTATCAAATCTAGACAGCCCGTCTCTCTCTGGCCAGCAGGTTAGCCACATTCTAGGTCATGTACAGCATGAGATATGAGGCATGGCCCAGGTCAATTCCCGCCCCTTGGCCCCTGTGGCCAAGGGGTGGGAATTGACCTGGGCCATGCCAGGAGCCCCACCTGGTAGCTGAGTTCCTTGACGCGACGCTCGGACTTGCGGAGACCCTTAATGCTCTCAGCATTGCGCTTCTGCTCAGCCTCCAGCTCATTCTCCAGCTCCCGCACACGAGCCTCCAGCTTCTGCAGCTGCTTCTTGCCCCCTTTGAGGGCCAGCTGCTCAGCCTCATCCAGCCTCATCTGCAGGTCCTTGATGGTCTGCTCCATGTTCTTCTTCATCCGCTCCAGATGGGCGCTGGTGTCCTGCTCCTTCTTCAGCTCCTCTGCCATCATGGCCGCCTGCCCGAGGAGAGAAGCAAGCAGAGAAGGAGGACCAAAGCCTGCTCTCCATCATCCTCCAGTGGAGGGTGTCCTAGGATGTTGGTCCCACCATGGCACTCACATCAGTGATGGCCTTCTTGGCCTTCTCCTCAGCATTCCTGCACTCTTGGATGGCCTCTTCCACCTCTGTTTGCAGCTGGGAGATGTCGGCCTCCATCTTCTTCTTCTGGTTGATGAGGCTGGTGTTCTGGAGTTAGAGGAGAGGATCTCAGGAGGTGTCTCTTGAACTGCTGACCCATCCTTCTTCCACCCCCCAGTACTTAATGCCCTCCAACTCCCTGCCAACTCTGCAGACTTAAGGGATCTGGAGATCTTGATAACTCAACCCATTAGAAGGCCACATCCATTGGATGGAGATGACCTCTGTCCTTGCAGGTATGTGATGTCTCACCTGTGAGTGGAGAAGCTGGACCCTCTCACTGGCCTCAATCAGCTCCTGCTCAGCCAACTTGCGGGCCCTCTCAGTCTGTTCCACCACTGCCTGCATCTCCTCCAGCTCAGATTGGAGGAGGTTATTTCTCCTCTCCACAATGGCAATATTCTCCTTCAGGTCCTCATTGGCTCTTACCACATCATCCAGCTGCAGTTGGGTGTCCTGTTGGGATAAACAGAATGGACATCAGCCAGCAGTTCAGTGTGCTAGGAAGACCTCCTTATAAGTGGGTAATCCCACCTTGAGGTGAGCCTGGGCTCCTTTCAGGTGGGACTGAGCTTCAGCAGCCACGCGGTTGGCATGGCTGAGCTGAATCTCCATCTCATTGAGGTCACCCTCCATCTTCTTCTTCAGCCTCAGGGCCTCGTTGCGGCTCCGGGTCTCAGCATCCAGCGAGGTCTGCAGTGAGTCCACCACCCGCAGGTGGTTGCGCTTGGCCTGCTCCATCTCCTCATCCTTCTCGGCCAGCTTGCGCTCATAGTCTGCCTTGACCTGGTTGAACTCCAGTTGGGCCCTCAGGATCTTTCCCTCCTCATGCTCCAGAGACGCCTGGTGGAAACAGAGAGAAATTAGAGGGGTACAGAGAAGACTAGGACAATGTGGAACTCATGGGGATGTGATTTGGCTCACCTCAGCCTCTTCCAGGGCAGCTTGGAGCTCCAGTTTCTCAGCATCCAGCTGCTTCCGCACCTTCTCCAGTTCGTGGATGGTCTTGTGGCTGCCACCCAGCTGCTCCGTCAGGTCCGAGATCTCCTCTGTTCAGATAAGTTCTCATCAGACTTGGTGGAAAGTGGTGGAGAAGAAGGTGGGAAGGGCGGGGGGTACCATGGTCTCACCTTGGAGATTTTTGTTCTCCCTTTTGAAGGTCTCCAGGTGCTCAAGTGACTCCTCATAGGCATTCTTAAGTTTAAAGAGCTCAGTGCTGAGTGACCTGGCCTCCTTCTGTGATGCCTCCAGCTCCATCTGTGACTCTTCAAACTTCTGCTTCCACTCAGACAAGATCTGGAGCAAAGCACGGGGTTACCCTCTGTTCCTGTGTCTCTCATCTGCCCATGACTTACCACTGTGTCCTCCTACCTTGTCAAAGTTTCTCTGCTTCTTGTCCAACGCAGCAGCTGCTGCATTTGATCGCTCCACATCTGCCATCAGGTCCTCAATCTCATTTTGCAGACGGTGCTTGGTCTTCTCCAGGGAGGAACACTTGGCATTGACTGCCTCCACTGCCTCCTCAGCCTCCTGCAGCCGCTGGGCCAGCTTCTTCCTGCCGTGGGAGAAAATCTGGCTGTGGTGACCCATGGACCAAGTGGGCCAACTCAAACCTTACTCTACCTATTCATTGGCTGAGGCTGTGGATTTCTATCATTTCCAGATCCTTATATTCTCCAGATTCTTTTACAGTGGAAGGGTGTGCACTCTTCCCTGCCTCACAGAGGCTTCTTTTCATGGGGAGATGACTCACTTGGCTTCCTCCAGTTCCTCGGTGCGCTGGATGGCATCTGTCTCATACTTGGTCCTCCACTGTGCCACCTCAGAGTTGGCCTTGGAGAGTGAGCGCTGGAGCTCAGCCTTGGCCTCTGTCTCCTCCTCATACTGCTCCCTCAGAAGGTCGCAGTCATGCCGGGCTGACTGGAGGGCATGGGCCAGTGCATTCTTGGCCTGGGAGGGAGAGGCAAGAAGTAGGTGAACTTGACCTACGTCTAGGTCCTCAAACTCAGTAAGCACTGGTATTTGTCAGCCAAACCTTTTCTAGATCATTCCAACCAAATTCAGCACATCTAGACCCAGAGCGATCTAAAGATGGGTACCTATAGTCTGGCTCAGTTTGACTTCCCCTCATCCAGTGCCACCCAGCCACCCACAGACCAACCTAGCTGCTTCAGAACTGACTTGCTCAGCCCAACCTCTCAGCTGTTAGACCAATGCAACCCAACTCAACTACTCTTAAATGCAACCACCCCACTGAACTGGCCTGAACTTGAATTCCATGTGGTGCTACCACCATGATGGTGAAGGACACCTTGTCTTGTGGCCCTCCTGGAGACCCTATCAGCCATCCCACAAACCTCACCTTCATTTCCTCCTCCAGCTGCCTCTTCAAGTCCTCCATCTGCTGGGTGTATGACTGCTTGCCCCTAGTTAATTGAGAGACAAGGGCCTCCTTTTCCTCCAGCTGGCGGGACAGCTCTCCTGCAGAGGTAAGGCAGGTTTTGAAGGTATGGCAGGGATTGAATATGTGGGGCAGGGGCTGAGGATGTGGAGTGAGGGGTATGGTGGGTCAGGGTTCCCACCATTCTCAGTCTGGAGCTTGGCCCGTTGGGTGCTAGTGTCATTGAGGACTCGTTGTGTCTCCTCCAGCTTGGCCCGGTGTTCAGCTGCCTGGTCTTCCATGGTGCGAGAGATCTTCTCCATGCCCACCTTGGAGGGGGAAAGAATGGAGGGAAGGAATGAAGCAGGAGAATGATGCCCATGGTGGAGATAAGATGTCCACCTTGGCCTCCTTCTACCTTGGCTTTTATCAGTTGCTCCATGTTGGAGCTGAGGTCATCCAGCTCCAGCTTGAGGTCACTCTTCTCCTTCTCCAGCTTTTGCTTGACGCGCTGTAAGTTGTCAATCTGCTCGCTGAGCTCGGCCACGCTGTCGGCATGCTTCTTGCGCAGCGCAGCAGCCGTGGCCTCGTGCTGCAGCGTGGCCTCCTCCAGGTCCCGCCGCATCTTCTGGAACTCTGCCTCGCGCTTCTTGTTGAGCTCGATCTGCACTGAAGTGACACCGCCCGCCTCCTCCAGCCGCTCGCTGATCTCCTCCAGCTCCCGTGACAGGTCTGAGCGCAGCTTCTCCACCTTGGCTCTGCCTGTCCGCTCTGCTTCCAACTCCTCCTCCAGCTCCTCAATCCGTGCCTGTGCTCCAAGGATGGAGCTGCAGTCAGCAGACTTGGCTCCACCCAACTCCTCCGCTCAACTCAACCAATTAAGCTGGAGACTTTTCAACCCAACTCACCCCAATAAGCTGAAAACACTTCAGCTCATGCTAGACATCTGAACATTTGTAAATCAATTGGAAACTCATAAACTCAACCTAACCAGATAGAGACTCTTCACTTCAACCCAACCAGCTGGAGGCTCTCCAGTCCAGCCCAAATAAGCAGAGAATGGATAGATCCCTCACCTGCAGCTCTTTCAGCTTCTTCTGGAGCTGCAGAGCCAGAGCCTGCTCATCCTCAACCTTACTGTTCTGCTGGTTGATCTCAAACTCTTTCCTGCAAATGAAAGCAGTTAGTAGTGAGGTCTCTGCCCTTGCCCTCAGTTTAGACTGAGGAAAAAGGTCCTCTTTTACTTCTTGAGCTTCTCCTCCAGCTGCTGCTTGTCATTCTCCAGGTCCATGATGTTCTCCTGGGTCAGCTTCAAGTCACCTTCCAGCTTCCTTTTGGCCCGTTCCAGGTCCATTCGGACCTTCTTCTCCTGTTCCAGGGAGCCTTCAAGCTGTGTGGAAACATGGAAATGAGGGGAACCTCAGTTTTCCATTATATCTGCCCCAGAAAGCTCCTTACCACTACTCATGGTAGGACCAGACCACACTCACATCATCCACTTGCTGTTCCATCTTGAGTTTGGCCTTTGTCAGGGTGTTGACTTTGTCTTCCTCTGCCTGCAGGTCATCCAGTGTCTGCTGGTGAGATTCTTGCAGGGCCTTCTTTTCCTTTGTTAGCTTTGCAATGGTTTCATCCAGCCCAGCCATCTCCTCTGTGAGGTTTTTGACCTGAAGGAGGAGAAACACTAGGCCTCCAGCTTGGTACCAGAGGTAGGGCAAAGCTGGGTGACACTGCTCTTGTCCTTGGCCAATGAGGCAGCTGCAGTGGTAGGATGTTGAGTCTTCATGTAGCCTGGAGCAACTGCCCTTGGGTCTCCTCAACCCCACACAACCTGGTTGTGTTGACCCAAATCCCCACAACTTAAGGTCAAGGCCTCTCTCCACCCTCACCTTGTTCTCAGTGGCATGTTTCTCCTTCTCCACCTTGGCCAGAGTCAGCTCTAGATCATCAATATCTTTTTTCAGCTCCGAACACTCATCCTCCAGCTTCCTCTTCCTAGCTGTCAGTTCTGCGTTCATCTCTTCCTCATCTTCCAGTCGCTCTGTCAGCTCCTTCACCTTGGCCTCCAGCTGGATCTTGTTCTTGATCAGCTGGTCACAGCGCTCCTCAGCATCATTGAGGTTGTCCTGCTCCTGTATTGGAGTAGTAGAGGAAGTAGGGTGGCCCTGGAGGGCTGCTGGTCACCTCCCTGACATGTATTTTTGGGGCAGTCTCACTCACAGCCTGCACTTGGAGCTGAAGGTCATTCTTCTCCTGCAGCATGGAGACCATCTTTTCCTCCAGCTCCTTGCGCCGGGTCTCTGACTTCTCCAGGGCCTCCTTCAGTCGCCCAAACTCTTCCTTCATGTTCTAAAGTAAAGCCCAGGAGACCAGTAGCCACATCCAATCCTCTCCATCCATCAACCCCACCCAAACCATTTTGGATCCCAAGCTGCCCGCCTCATCACCTCCTCCCACCTGCATTTCCTTCTCTGTCTCAGCACTCTTCAACAAGGGCTTGATCTTGAAGTAGAGCTTCATCCAAGGCCAGTTCTTCACCCCCATGAAGGCTCTGATGTTCCACTGGATCACCAGCAGTGAGTCCCTAGAATGGTGACACAGATGCCACTACACCACCAATCTGGTCATCCACCAGATGTCCCTTCTCAAGGAGAAAGACCCTTCCCCTCTCACCGGCGCTCCAGGATCTTCTTGAACTCAATGCGCATGAGTTGCCCTCGGGCCTGGGCCTGGATGCGGGTGATGATGCGGGAGAGGCGCTCATCCCGCATCTCCTCCAGAAGTCCCAGCAGCCCAGCCTTGAAGAAGACCTGATGGAGGAAGGAGGCAAGTAAGAGGGTGAATTGGTTGGGAAGGGTTCATGGACAGATGGATGGGTTGTTGGGGGAATGAAGCGACGGATGGTGGGGTAGATAGGTGGACACATCGGTGTAAGGTGGTGCACATCGGTGGTAACACCTTGGGGTCTACATGACCCCATGGGTGGAAGGAGCATTGAGACACCAAGTGACCTCACCTTGGTGTGTCCAAATTTGTACTGGTTGTGGTCAATATCAATGGATCCCAGGAGCTTTTCAGCACCCTTGCGGCTGTCAATGAACTGCCCCTCAGGGATGGCAGCAGGGTTCAGGATGCGGTACCTGGTGACCAGAGAGGACATGAAAACCCTGAGGTCAGCCCCAGTCAGGTTGTCCACCCCATCCCCACGTTTTCTCCTCTGTGCCTACCGCTGTCGGAAGTCCCCATAGAGGATGCGATTGGGGAAGCCCTTGCGGCAGATGCGGATGCCCTCTAGCACCCCGTTGCAGCGCAGCTGATGCATTACCAGAGGATTGTCCATCACACCTGTCAGTGAGTCAGAGGGGTGGTGTCAGTCACAAGCCCCACCTACCACCCTTTTCCCTGCCCTCAGCCTTGCCCTTTGCTCACCCGGCTCCTTCCGCTCATTGGGGATGATGCAGCGGACAAAATGAGGGTGGGTGGTCTTGAGGTTGGCCATCAGCTTGTTGAGGTTCTCCTGTTGAGGGAGGGAGGAGAGAAGAAGGTGACTAATGAGAGAGCAAGAGAGGGTCTGTGGAACTGAAGGGGTCTTCCACCACTCAAGAGATTGTCCTCCCCCTGCCCCAAACTGGGTCCACTGTCTAGGTCCCTCACCCGATGCAGTGCAGAGACGGTCTGAAAGGAGGAACCTTTCTTCTTGGCTCCTTTCCCCTTCCCTCCATCACCACCTAGAGAGAAGAGGAGTAGGGTAACACAGGAAAGAGGGTGACTAGTGAACAGTAGTCTTCTCCATCAACTCATCCCTCCATCACCCCATCATCCATTCACCCACCAGCATCTGCCCCAGCATAGTTGGAGAAGAGGTTGGCCAAGAGCTTCAGGGCTGATTTCTGATAGAGCCCCACCACTGTCTCGTTGAGGGGGTCCTTGTTCTTCTCCAGCCACCCGATGATGTTGTAGTCCACTGTGCCAGCATAGTGGACAAGAGAGAAATGGGCCTCTGGCTTCCCCTTGACATTGCGTGGCTTCCCAAAGTTGGCCGACTTGCCCAAGTGATTATCAAAGAGCTTGGCCTTGAAGGTCATGTCTGAGGCTTTGGGAAACATGCACTCCTCCTCCAGGATGGACATAATCCCCATGGGCTAGGAAGAAAAGTGGTGGTGGAGGACACCAAGCACAACCCAGCTGACCAACTCTGGGGCCCCTGGCAGGCTCCAGCTGAAAGGGCCCTTCCCCCAAAGTCCCTTCAGCCCACATGAGACCCTGGGGGAGGTGGTACCTTCTCAATGAGGTCAATGCAGGCCTGGAGGTCCATGCCAAAGTCAATGAACTCCCACTCAATGCCCTCCTTCTTGTATTCCTCTTGCTCTAGCACAAACATGTGGTGGTTGAAAAACTGCTGCAACTTCTCATTGGTGAAGTTGATGCAGAGCTGCTCGAAGCTGTTGAACTGGGGAAGGAGAGAGGAGATGAGGTTAACTGGATCAACTCAACACCCAACAGGGTCAACAGAATGCCTGATGAGATCCATAGGTGAACCTGAGCCCCAGCGGGGTCAACAGAATGCTCAGTAGTATCAATGAAGTCAACTCAACACCCAACAGGATCAACATAACCCTGCCGCCCCCTCGGTCCTCACATCAAAGATCTCAAATCCAGCGATGTCCAGCACACCAATGAAGTACTGCCTTGGCTGCTTGGTGTCCAGGGAGTTGTTGATCCTCACCACCATCCAGTTGAACATCTTCTCATATACAGCCTTGGCCAAGGCCCCAATGGAGTAGTACACCTGCTGGACATTCTGCCCCTTGGTGACATACTCATTGCCCACCTTTACCCGGGGGTGACACAACCCCTTGAGAAGATCAGCTGAGTTCAGCCCCATCAAGTAGGCTGACTTGTCAGCATCTGCAGAGCATCAAGAAAAAAATGTGCTGTCAGATTCCACCTAACCTGGTGACCTCAAGACCTATGTCACCCCGTACCCACTCACCTTCAGTACCATCTGGTTCTGCCTGCTCTTCCCGTTGCTTCTGTTTGAACTTCATGTTGCCAAAATGCATGATGGCACCCGTCAGCTTGTAGACACCAGCCTTCTCCTCAGCCGTGAAGCCCAGGACATCAAAAGCGCTCTGGGTGATAGGGAGAGGGCCTTGCCACCAGCTGTGGTCATGGCTCTCTGCTGGCCACCATTTGTGTCTCTCTGCCCTTCCAGCTCATCAACTCTTCCATCCGTCTGCAGACTCATCCACCCATGGACTCACCCATTATGGATTCACCCATCCATTCATCCATCCATCCATCCATCCATCCATCCATCCATCCATCCATCTGAGGACTCATTTATCCATGGATCTATCTGTCCATCCATCCATGGATCCTCAATCCATCCATCTGAGGACTACATTCATCCATTTACCTATCCATGGACTCTTCATCTATCCATACATCTATAGACTCATCCATTTATGGACTCATCCATCCATGGACTCATCCATTCACGATTAACTCCATCCATACATCCATGGACTCATCTGTGTGAGGACTTGTTCACCCATGGACACATCTGTCCACCTAAGTATACTCCCCCACCTGTTTTTTTCTCTATCCATAACATCCTCCACTCCCTGCCTCCTGTCCTGCCTCCCGTCCCTCACCCCACATCATCCCACTCCACCAATCCACCATCTTCCACCCTTCCTATCCTCCACGTCTCATCCCTATGTTCCTCCTCTCCTCCACCCGTCCATCTTCTACAATCTCAACCATCCGCCTGGCACTTCACCTTCAATTCATCATGGGGATGTCCACCTGCCCATCCCACCACTTACGTCAGTTGCCAACAGCTCTTCAGAGTCATCGATGGAGGCGACAGTCACCTCTCCTTGGGAGACATAACTGTAGTCATAGGGGTTGTTTGTGATGAGAAGCATCTCTGTTCCGTGGGGCCAGGATAGAGAGAAAAAATGAGTATTTGCACTGGCTAAACAGCCCCAAATCATCCTCAATTGCCCCAGGAAGGAGCAGAGAATTGGAGAAGAGGAAGTAGAAGACTCAAGGTCAAGCACCCTACTCACCCAACAGCTCTGGCTTCTTGTTGGAAAGGATCTGGTAAAAGATGTGGTAGTTCCTCTCAGCCTTCAGCTGGAAAATGACACGGGACTTCTCCAGGAGGTCTGAGGTGGATATGGAGAGAAGGAGGATGGAGGTTGGGGTGAGGAGATGGATTGAGATATGGAGAGATCAATGATGGGATGAAGAGATGGAGGGAAGAAGAGAGAAAAATGGAAGGTCAGATGGACAGTGGGATTAGATGATGGATCTATCAACCGTGAAGACAAATGAAGGGATGGACATGGGTGAAGGGGAGGCAGGCAAGGAGGGAGGGAGGTAGACACAAGGAGATGAAAGGACAAAGAATTGGAGGTGGAGGTTCAGGTCAATGGTGGGATAAGATGGAGGTGAAGAGGCAACTGGATGGAGGGAAGAAGGGAGATATGTGTGGATGAATGGAGCTCCTGGGTGGATGAATGAAGTTCATGCGTGGATGGATGAAGTCCATACATGGATGAGTCCTAGGATGGATGAATAAATCCATGGATAGATAAGTCCATGGATGGATAATGGACTGCAAGACAGCTTCTCACTGAGCTCTTAACTCACTCACAGGTCTCAATGTCAGCTGATGCCAACTTCCCGGTGGCCCCAAAATGGATCCGGATGAACTTCCCCTGAGAAAGCAGTGGCAGGAGGTGGAGGTGGCTGCCTTCATGCAGCAGATCCCACACCATAGACCCTGTCCCACAAATTGCCCCACAGACCCTTCCTCTTACAACCCACCCCCATCACTCACAAATCGGGAGGAGTTGTCATTGCGGAGGGTCTTGGCATTGCCGAAAGCCTCCAAGGCAGGGTTGGCCTGGATGATCTGGTCCTCCAGGGTGCCCTGCATGGGGTGGGACGATGCTGGGTATAGATACCACTGGGGTACACTCTCTGCCAAGGGTACATGGACTGAGGAACTCACCTTGCTGCTATTGGTCACCTCCTTCTTGCGGTCGCCAATGGCAGCAATGCTGGCAAAGTATTGGATGACTCTCTTGGTGTTGACTGTCTTCCCCGCCCCGGATTCTCCGCTGGGGGAGCAACAGTGAGATATTGGGTAACATCCTGGTGGGTCCTTCATCCCACCCCACTGCTGTGGGGCAGAGCTGGACAAAGCAGGGCCTTACGTGATGAGGATGGACTGGTTCTCTCGGTCTGCCAAGAAAAAAGAGTCGTCAGGTGGGATGAAGTTGGGAAACATACTTGGGGTCTTGGGATTGAGGCTAAGGTTCTCCATCCTCCCAGGTGAGAACCAGTTCTAAGTCAGGAGCCATTTATTGGAGTGGGGTCTTCTAGTTTGAGGTCCTCACAGAACATCCCTACCTGTCAGCATGTTCTGGTAGGCATTGTCAGAGATGGAGAAGATGTGGGGGGGAGCTTCACTCCGCTTCTTTCCCCGGTAGGCAGCCACCACCTCGGCATTGTAGACAGGCAACCACTTATAGGGGTTGACAGTCACACAGAAGAGCCCTGAGTAGGTCTGGAGAAAAGGGCAGGCAGGTCAGAGCCAGGAGGTGCCACCCCACCAGATGAGGACATCCTAGGTCTAGGTGGCCCAAGGGATGTGGTGATGGGATGTCCTGATCTTGGTTGTCTGAAAAGGGTCTGGAGAAGGGACATCTTGGGTCTGGGTGGCCCACAACATGCAGAGGGCTGGGACAGAGATGGGACACCTGTTGTGTGAGGGGCCCAAGGGGTCTGGGGATGAAACAAATTCTGTCCTATCAAGGGAGCTGTTGAAGAGACTCTTGGATCTGGGTGGACAAAGGAGTCAGGGGATGCAACATCTCAGGTCTTGGTTGCTGAGGCAGTCTAGAAATGGGATATCTTGGGTCTGGGTGGCCCAAGGGGGGCTGGAGAAAGGGCCACCAGGTTCCAGGTGTCCCAAAGTCTGTGAAAAAGCCACACCAGGTTTTAGGTGGCTCTGAAAGCCCCATCTGGTACTAGGCATCCTAGGAGCTTTAGGGAAGGGTCACTAGTTTCCATCCACTCTATAGGCTGTGGGGAAGGCCTCGCCTACTTCCCAGGTGCTCCAGGGGCTTGTGGGAAGGCTCACATAGATCAACCAAGAGGCATAGCGCTCCTTGAGGTTGTAGAGGACAGCAGGCTCATGGAGGAAGGTCAGCATCGCCATGTCCTCAATCTTGTCAAATTTGGGGGGGTTCTGCTGGTGAATGTCAGCTTCCTTCACCGTCAGCGTCTGGGGGGAATGCAGAGACATGGGGGTGGAGGTTGGGAGATGTGCATGGCTGGGGGGGTAGGGGTTGCTCCATTGGTAGGATTTCTTCCATGGGTTGAGAGGAGTCTCCTATAGTTTCGGGGGTACCCCCCCATTGGTTGTGAGACTTCAATGGGTCAGGGCTCCCAAATCAGCCTGGTTTCCCCCTCCTCTGTTTGCTCTCCTCCAAACCTTCAACCCCCCTCCCTCCTTTAACCCCTCCCCCATTAATTTCATCCCATTGATCCCTCCCTCCTTAACTCTTCACCTCCCTATTTCCCACCAATCCCTCATCCCCCATCATGCCCAACCCCCTCTTTTTTCCCCCGCACCAGTCACCACCCCCTATGCCCCCACCTTCCATCAACCCTTGCCATCCTTAGCCCCTCCCTCTATTACCCCCTCCCCCCCATTAATCCTTTGCCCCACATGCCCCCCCCCCCCCTCCCCTCACCTCCCCCCCATCCCCCAGTTGCCCACCTCTCCCAGCTCAGTCTGGACGGTGGCCTCCCCTCCTTGCCGCCCCGTCACCCGTCCCCGAACGAACTCCTCCCGGGGGTGGGGGACGAAGCACTCGCTGCGGGGGTCGAAGGGTCTGGTCTGCGCTGCCAGCCGCTCCCGCTCCCCTGGCCGCAGGAACGGGGCTGCCGCCCCCAGTGCTGCCAGCACTGCGTCCGCCATCCTGCCCTGCGCAGACAGAGACCCTGCATCACCTGGGGGGCCAGGAGCCTGCGGCCACAGGGTCTCCCCCTTGTTCCGTGGCCCCGCACAACCCCACTGGCCAGAGCCCATTGCCATGCATGGGCCCCTTTAGCCATGCCCAGACCCCTATGGCTGTGGCAGACCGCAGAGCCAGACACAGAGCTTTTCAGCTGTGCACAGCCCCATGCACGGGTCCCCGTAGACGTGCAGGGAGCCCTAGAGCCCTCTGCACACCCACGTAGTCATGCACTGCCCCATGCACAGACTCCTGTAGTGATTCAAGGACTCCCTGCCCGGACCCCTACAATCATGAAAGGATCCCTAATGGTAATGTTCAGGACTTCCTAATTATGGATGGCCCCATGCACAGAATCCTATAGCCATTCATGACCCCATGTATTGAGCCCTATATAATGCACAGACCCCCTATAGCTGTAGGCAGACCCCTATGGTCATGCAGGGACCCCAGTCCCATGCACAGCCCCTTGTACAGACTCCTGTACTGATGCAGGCACCCCCACAACCAGGGACCACCAACCCCTGGAATGATGCATGGCCCCTGCAACACAAAGACCCCTACAGCCACGCACAGACCCCCATAATGATTCAGACATCCCTACAGTGATGCACAGAGACCCCTCTAACAATGCAGGCAACCTTAGAGTCCTCCACAGCCCCATATGCAGACTCCCACAGAAAAGGATGGATCCCCTCTAGGGATGTGCAGACCCTATAGCAACACACACACCCTATAGCAGCATAGCCCCACCACTCCCCCCACCCAAAGCACCCATCCCCATGCTGCCCCACAGCATCACCCTCACCTGCAGTCTGTGGATCTATCAGGTAAGATGAAGGGAGCTGGAAGAACATGTGGAGGGTGAGTAGGGTTACACCCCATGCCCCATATGGACCCTCTTTTCCCTATAGACCCTTTATGCCCCATAGATCACTTTGCCACATAGACCCCATGTGCCCCAGAGCCCCCTGGATGTCCCACAGACCATCAGTGTCCCCTGATTGCTGTGCCCCCATAGATCTCTTTCCCCCACAGTTCCCCTCAGTGTTTCTTAGGTCCTCTGTGCTTCATAACCCCATGTGTACCCCACAGGTTCCCACACCCTCTATGTGTCCCATAGGCCCCCTGTGCCCCATATCCCCCCACAGGTTGCTGTGCCCAGTAGATCCCCATATGCCCCATAACCCTCCCGTGCACCCCATAGCCCCCCATATCCTCCCTCAGCCCTTCATATCCCCATTCCCACTATGTCCCCCACCCTCTCCCTCTCTGCCCCACGCCGACACCTATGCCAGCCCTGCAGCCCCAAGGCCTTTATAGACCATCATGGGATGGGGAGGAGCATTCCTGGGGAGGGGGTGGCTGATAAAGGAGGAGGGGGGCACCTCCCCCCCGCTTCCCCAGCCACAAGGTGGCATCTCTCCAGTGACTCTGGCATCCAGGACCCACAGATTATCCCCACAGGATGACCTATGAGGCAGAGTTCCAGGGGTGAGCAAGGGCTGTCCAGACCCCTTGTAGGGGTGGGATGTGGGATGGGCTAGGGGGCTTGGATGCCTGGGTCCCTTCTGTAGGAGGTGTCTGTGGAGCCCAGACGTCTGGATCCCAGTATGTGGGGGGGCGGGTGGGGGGAAACTAGGGAGCCCAGGCTCCAGGGTCCCTTGTGTGTGTGGGCAACCTCTGGGGACCAGGGCGCTTTGGTGGCGTTTGTGATGATTCTGTGGGTCTCGGATGCCTGGGCTTCTTGTGTGAGTGGGATCTGTGGAGCCCAGACGCCTGGGTTCTTTGTGCATGGAGGGGATCTATGGGGCTGGGACTCCGGGGACCTGTGTGGAGGGGGTGCCTATGGGGCCGGGACGCCTGGGTTCCTGGCCAATGTCCTGTCACCCGTGGGGTGGTGACAGCTCTACCCTGCCAGGTCTATATTAGGACACGACCGGAGAGTGGGGGGGAGATTGTTATCTCGCGCTCCCCCCAGTGAGGCGCCGTGGGGCCGCCAGGGGTCTGAGGGACGGGGGGGTCTGGCAGCAGTCCCCGAACACCGTGTCCACTTTGTCATCAAGGAGGTGACAAGTGTTCCCGCGAGGTGACACATTCCCGCGGGCGGGGAGGTCCCCACCTCCCCATTGTGCCCCACAGATCCCCCTCTCCTGCCCCACAGACAGCCTCCTCTGCCCGACGGAGCCCTTACAGAGCCCCATAATTGCTCCATGGAGCCACAGAGAGTCTCCACAGATCCCCATAGAGTCTTTTTGGAGCCCGATGGAGTCCCCATAAGGCCCCACAGAGACATCACTCCACCCTTCCTCGGCCCGGGTCTGGCGGGGGAGGGGAGCCGCCCGCATGCCGGGGTCCCCTGGGGTCCGTCATGCGGCGCCGCCAGGACCGGGAGGGACGGGGCAGCGACAGATGGACGGCGAAAGGGAGGGTGAGGGGGGAAGGGGGGAGGGACAGAGCATTTTGTGGGGAGGAACAGGCAGGAGACAGAGGGACAATGGGACATAGAGAACTTGCAGGGACCAGGGGGACGTGGAGAAGGCAGAAGGACTATGGGAGATGGAAGACACAGGGCTGGTGGGCGAAGAGGTGGTGGGGTGATGGATGGCAAGTCCAGAGCAATGGAGGGACAGGTCAGTAGGGAATGGGGGGCTGTGGGATGTGGTGTGCGGTGGGACGGAGCAGCTGGTGGCTAGAGGAACACTGAGGCCAGGACAGAGGGACCTCAGCACCTACAGCAGGAGAAGGTGCTATCTCAGGAACTAAAACATGCCTGAGGGGCTCTGACCCACATATGAGGATCCCAGATGCTGTCCCCCACCTGCTGGGGTCCCCCCCTCCCCACCCCCACATCTGCCCCCAGATGTGTGTCTCCCCCCACATGGATCTAGGCTGGTGTGGGGCAGGCTGAGGTTACAGAACACCATGGAGCAGATAGAGTATCTGCCCCACAGCGGATACACTGTGAGGCAGCCCAAGGTGGAGCTCCTGGTTCACATGACATTGCACTGTGGGGCACGCTGTGCTGCACACTTGTCGGTGATCTTGTGTGGGCTACAGACACCCTGTGGGTGCCATGCCATGGGGAAACCCCACCCTCCCCACACAAACACAGCCCCACAAAAACTGATGCTGCTCAATGCTTTTTATTGGCTGAACAAGGTTAGGGGGCTGGGAGTGGGGGTGGGCCACTTGGTGGTCCAGGGGATATTGTTGGGGGTCCAGAGCTTCACTCTTCATTGAGTCCCTTCTGATGGAGAATGAAAAAAAGGGACTGTGAGCATGAGGAAGTTGTGGGGCAGCCGTTGGGCAGCTGTAGGGCAGGGGAAAGTCCCACCTTGGCTCCAATGTCGCGGCTCTTGGCCCTCAGCTTGTTGACCTGGGACTCGGCGATGTCGGCACGCTCCTCTGCCTCATCCAGCTCGTGCTGTGCCTTGCGGAACTTGGCCAGGTTGGAGTTGGCCTGTTCCTCCTGAGGGGGCAGGAACACCAGTGAGGCTCCCACACGGCTCTGTCTGGCCTCCTACCACCCTTCCAGTTGTCCCTCCATCCTATCTTCTTATTGCTCCATCTGGCCCACCATGGACCCGCCTGTCCTTCCAGAAATCCCATCTTCCAGCCACCCAATCATCTCCTTAACAAACCATCCATCTAACATTCCATCCATCCATCCATCCATCCATCCATCCATCCATCCATCCATCCATCCATCCATCCATCCATCCATCCATCCATCTCCACATCCCACCCCACACCCGCTTTCTCCACTTTCTCTTGACTCTCCTTACCCCTGATACCCCACCCCGTGACCACCCCATGGTCCCCTACTACTCCCCACATCCTCTCTCACACCCCAATCCCACACTGTCCCCTCCTGGGGGTGGTCCCACAGATGTCTCTCCAATGCTCACCGCCTCCTCTGCCTGTCGCTTGTAGGCCTTGACCTTCATTTGGAGCTTGTCCACGAGGTCTTGGAGCCGGACCAGGTTCTTGCGGTCCTCCTCCGTCTGTGGGGTGAGAAACATGTGGGTCAGGACATGATCCTACCTGTGCTTTGAATCACCATGAGAGCAGTGAGGTTCAGGAGACAGTTAATTATGTTCTTGGGGACTGGAGCCTCTCTAGACCTGTGAGTGGCCTCATCTGTGGGGCAGGAAGTGGGTTGTCTCCCTGTGTGAAGGGATCTTGCCCCTGATGAGGTCCCACCTGAGGTCCTGGATCGTGCAGAGGCCCCATGGATGCTGGGACAATGAGAGGTGCCTGGGTGGCTCATGACCCAGACGATATTCTGGGTGCCACTACCGTATTGGACATAGAAGCAGTGGGTGCCCTAGTTTACCCATGTCCCTCTGGACAGCAGGTCAGCCATGTTCTAAGTCATGTTCAGCATGGGACATAAGGGCCTGGAAGCACAGGGAGAGTGCTTCAGCGCCAGCTCAGACCACCCACCTGGTAGCTGAGTTCCTTGACGCGACGCTCGGACTTGCGGAGACCCTTGACACTCTCGGCATGGCGTTTCTGCTCAGCCTCCAGCTCATTCTCCAGCTCCCGCACACGAGCCTCCAGCTTCTGCAGCTGCTTCTTGCCCCCTTTGAGGGCCAGCTGCTCAGCCTCATCCAACCTCATCTGCAGGTCCTTGATGGTCTGCTCCATGTTCTTCTTCATCCGCTCCAGATGGGCACTGGTGTCCTGCTCCTTCTTCAGCTCCTCTGCCATCATGGCCGCCTGCCCGAGGAGAGAAGCAAGCAGAGAAGGAGGACCAAAGCCTGCTCTCCATCATCCTCCAGTGGAGGGTGTCCTAGATGTTGGTCCCACCATGGCACTCACATCAGTGATGGCCTTCTTGGCCTTCTCCTCAGCATTCCTGCACTCCTGGATGGCCTCTTCCACTTCTGTCTGCAGCTGGGAGATGTCGGACTCCATCTTCTTCTTCTGGTTGATGAGGCTGGTGTTCTGGAGTTAGAGGAGAGGATCTCAGGAGGTGTCTCTTGAACTGCTGACCCATCCTTCTTCCACCCCCCAGTACTTAATTATCCCCTACTCCTTGCCAACTCTGCAGGCTTAAAGGATCTGAATATCTTGATAACTCAACCCATTAGAAGGCCACATCCATTGGACAGACATGACCTCTATCCTTGCAGGTATGTGATGTCTCACCTGTGAGTGGAGAAGCTGGACCCTCTCACTGGCCTCAATCAGCTCCTGCTCAGCCAACTTGCGGGCCCTCTCAGTCTGTTCCACCACTGCACGCAGCTCCTCCAGCTCTGACTGAAGGAGGTTGTTTCTCCTCTCCACGATGGCGATATTCTCCTTCAGGTCCTCATTGACCCGTACCATGTCATCCAGCTGCAGCTGGGTGTCCTACAAGGCAGCATGGGGGAAGAGGGTGAGTGGGGATGGTGGGGAAGTGGCTGAAGGTCTACTTTTCTTCCACTCTGGGGTGGTGGGACCTACTGCATGTCAACTTGCTTATGGGTTAGAAGTCTAATAGGTACCTTGAGGCAGCCCTGCAGTGTCTTAACTTGCTTCTGAGCTTCAGCAGCCACACGGTTGGCATGGCTGAGCTGAATCTCCATCTCATTGAGGTCACCCTCCATCTTCTTCTTCAGCCTCAGGGCCTCGTTGCGGCTCCGGGTCTCAGCATCCAGCGAGGTCTGCAGTGAGTCCACCACCCGCAGGTGGTTGCGTTTGGCCTGCTCCATCTCCTCATCCTTCTCGGCCAGCTTGCGCTCATAGTCTGCCTTGACCTGGTTGAACTCCAGTTGGGCCCTCAGGATCTTTCCCTCCTCATGCTCCAGAGACGCCTGGTGGAAACAGAGAGAAATTAGAGGGGTACGGAGAAGACTAGGACAATGTGGGACTCATGGGGATGTGATTTGGCTCACCTCAGCCTCTTCCAGGGCAGCTTGGAGCTCCAGTTTCTCAGCATCCAGCTGCTTCCGCACCTTCTCCAGTTCGTGGATGGTCTTGTGGCTGCCACCCAGCTGCTCTGTCAGGTCCGAGATCTCCTCTGCCCAGATGATAACCCATCAGACTTGGTGGAAAGTGGTGGAATACAAAAAAGTGGGCAGGGAAAGACCACAGTCTCACCTTGGAGATTCTTGTTTTCCCTCTTTAAAGTCTCTAAGTGATCAAGTGACTCCTCATAAGCGTTTTTCAGCTTGAAGAGCTCAGTGCTGAGGGACCTGGCCTCTTTCTGCGATGCTTCCAGCTCCACCTGTGACTCTTCAAACTTCTGCTTCCACTCAGACAAGATCTATGAGGACACCACCTGCTCAGCTTCTGCTTTGCCCATGAAAAACCCTCTTTCCATCCTCCTTCTCCTTTTCCCAATACTCTCCTGAAAGGGACTTGAGGGTCTGCTAAAACATGGCCCTTGAAAGTTGTTCAGCTTTCTTCTGGACTTCTCCTGCATTTTTTTCAATCATGAGACCCCCATTTCTCTACCCACTTCCCACCCTTCTCTTTCCATCATTTCTTGGTCCTCCTACCTTGTCAAAGTTTCTCTGCTTCTTGTCCAATGCAGCTGCTGCTGCATTTGACCTCTCCAGGTCTGCCATGAGATCTTCAATCTCATTTTGCAGCCGGTGCTTGGTCTTCTCCAGGGAGGAACACTTGGCATTGACTGCCTCCACTGCCTCCTCAGCCTCCTGCAGCCTCTGGGCCAGCTTCTTCCTGCCGTGGGAGAAAACCTTGCTGTGGTGACCCATGGACCAAGTGGACCAACTCAAACATTCTTCCACCCACTGGTTAGCTGACGCTCTGCTCTGGATCTCCTCTACCATCTCCAGATTATTATACATTCTCCAGATCCTTGTAGTGTAGAAGTCTCCACTCTCCCCTACTCCATAGAAGCTCCCTTCTTGGGGAGATGACTCACTTGGCTTCCTCCAGTTCCTCGGTGCGCTGGATGGCATCTGTCTCATACTTGGTCCTCCACTGTGCCACCTCAGAGTTGGCCTTGGAGAGTGAGCGCTGGAGCTCAGCCTTGGCCTCTGTCTCCTCCTCATACTGCTCCCTCAGAAGGTCGCAGTCATGCCGGGCTGACTGGAGGGCATGGGCCAGTGCATTCTTGGCCTGGGAGGGGAAAGTTACAAGGTGAGGAGAAGTTGGATCCATATCAGGTTGAGCTATATTGGCATTCACCAACTCCAACTACCTAGTTACCAACCAACCAATCCAACCCAACCTAAACCATCCCAACCTCCATGTAACCCACCAGCCCTACTGAATTTCTGAGGACCCTTGATTCATTTTCTTCTACCTTGATGCAGGCTCTTGATGCACTTCTCAATCCCAAACCAACAAGATTCTTGGCACTGGAGGTTTCTTATAGCCTCACTGACCCCCCCAACAAAGCTCTACCTTGACTTCTTCCTCTAGCTGCCTCTTGAGGTCCTCCAGCTGTTGGGTGTAGGTGAGTTTCCCTCGTGTCATCTGGTTGATGAAGGCTTCCTTCTCCTCCAGCTGCCTGGAGAGCTCACCTGTCAGGTGGAATGGCAGATAATCAGTTGCAGGACACAGCCCAAAGCCACCCCACTGGGCAAGAGTTAGGCAATTGGGTAGGGAAGAGCAAAACCCTCACCATTCTCAGTCTGGAGCTTGGCTCGTTGAGTGGTGAGGTCATTGACCATGCGTTGAGCTTCTTCGGACTTGGTCCGGTGCTCATTCATCTGATCTTCCATGGTGCGGCACATCTTCTCCAGGTTGGCCTACGAAGAGGAAGGACAGGAAGATGAAAGGGGACCTTGAGAGGAAGTGTTGTTCCTTCATGGCTGGAGACCTATTTCCTACCTTGGCCTTTATCAGTTGCTCCATGTTGGAGCCAACATCATCCAGCTCCAGCTTGAGCTCGCTCTTCTCCTTCTCCAGCTTTTGCTTGACACGCTGTAAGTTGTCAATCTGCTCGCTGAGCTCGGCCACGCTGTCGGCATGCTTCTTGCGCAGCGCAGCAGCCGTGGCCTCGTGCTGCAGCGTGGCCTCCTCCAGGTCCCGTCGCATCTTCTGGAACTCTGCCTCACGCTTCTTGTTGAGCTCGATCTGCACTGAAGTGGCACCACCCGCCTCCTCCAGCCGCTCGCTGATCTCCTCCAGCTCCCGTGACAGGTCTGAGCGCAGCTTCTCCACCTTGGCTCTGCCTGTCCGCTCTGCTTCCAACTCCTCCTCCAGCTCCTCAATCCGCGCCTGTGCTCCAGGAATGAACATGTTTTCAGTGGACTTGGTTTCACCCAACTCCACCGATACGCCAATCAAACTGGAGCATCTTTAAGTCAATTCAAGCCAACCCAACCAATTGTAGACTCTTCAGCTCATCCCAAACAGCTGTAGACCCTTCACCTCAACCAGTCTCAATCCTCTCCAGTTCTTTTCAACCTAGTCAAGATCTGAGCTCTCCAGATCAACGTGGCCTTATTTGAAGACACTCCACATTCTCAAATTACCGTGAGATTCTTGAACTCAACTGGTCTTGAGGACATTCCAATTGGTCCTTTCTACCTGGACTAACAGACAACTCAGCACAAACTTCTCTAAGGACATTGGAATGCACATGACTCAACCCAGGTGGTCTGCTCAGCTCAGATGATTCTACCCCATACCCTGAGCACTCCAAACCCATTGGTTCAGCTCAACCCCCATGAGGTCCAGCCTGTGCAGGAGCCTATGAGTCATTTCAAGACAGTAAATGACAGAGGGGTTCTGGGATAAGGGATATGCCATGGGCTTCCGACCTCATGTGGATGGCATACTGGTTTAGGTTTTTTTCAAAAAGATATGAAGAAGATAATGGGGAGGACCAGTTCCTCCTTCTGCTTGACCTCCAAGCTGAAGCCCACCTCACCTGAAGTTCTTTGAGCTTCTTCTGAAGCTGGGCTGCAACTGCTTGCTCATCCTCAATTCTGGCGTTGAGGGCATTGAGCTCAAAGTCTTTCCTAGGTGTGGGGAGAAACACCAGTAAGTCATTCTTCTGAGTGCTCAGCAGAGGTGTTAGAGGTAAAGGGCAAGCAGGCGTGCAGGTCCTTACTTTTTCAGCCTCTCATCCAGTTGTTGCTTGTCATTCTCCAGATCCATGATATTCTCCTGAGCCAACTTCAAATCACCTTCCAGCTTCCTTTTGGCCCGTTCCAGGTCCATCCGGACCTTCTTCTCTTGCTCCAGTGAACTCTCCAGCTGCAATTGAGAAAGAGAACACACCCATCAGCCCCCACAAACTCACACTCCAGAAGGACTTCCACACCCCAAGGGACCAGTCATGTGCCTGTCACAGACTGCACTCACATCATCCACTTGCTGTTCCAGCTTGACTTTGGCCTTTGTCAAGGTGTTGACCTTGTCTTCCTCTGCCTGCAGGTCATCCAATGCTTGCTGGTGAGATTCTTGCAGGGCCTTCTTCTCCTTTGTTAGTTTGACAATGATCTCATCCAGCCCGGCCATCTCCTCTGTGAGGTTCTTGACCTGCAGAAGGAGAAATATCAGGCCTCCAGCTTGGTACCAGAGGTAGGACACGAGACAGGAGGTTGTTCTTGTTCTTTGTGAAGCTGGGTCTAAGTCAGCAGATGCAGGAAAACACAACCAGCCTTTGTTCTTGATGATGCAATCCAACCACTCTTGGATTATTACAACCCAACCCAAGCAGTTTTAGGTCTTGATGACCCAACTCATCCAGCCTTGAATTTGGCATCCCAAACAGCCTGGATTCTTGGCAACCCAACCCAACCAGGCTTGGGTCTTCACCAGACTCTATTCACTTTGGCTTGAGTCAGCTCACTTCCCCACAACTTGAGGTCAAGACGTCTCCCCACCCTCACCTTGTTCTCAGTGGCATGTTTCTCCTTTTCCACCTTGGCCAATGACAACTCCAGGTCATCAATGTCCTTCTTGAGCTCTGAGCATTCATCCTCCAGCTTCCTTTTCTTTGCTGTCAACTCAGCATTCATCTCCTCCTCATCCTCCATCCGCTCAGTCATCTCCTTCACCTTGGCCTCCAGCTGGATCTTGTTCTTGATCAGCTGGTCACAGCGCTCCTCAGCATCAGCCAGGTTGTCTTGCTCCTGAGAGGAATAAGCTTGGTATGAGATGAATGAAAAAGGAGCATAGGGCTAGGACATCTAGCTCACTCACAGCCTGCACTTGGAGCTGAAGGTCATTTTTCTCCTGCAGCATGGAGACCATCTTCTCTTCTAGCTCCTTTCGCCGGGCTTCTGACTTCTCTAAGGCCTCCTTCAGCCGCCCAAACTCTTCTTTCATGTTCTGCGGGAGACACAAAGGTGCCATGTAAATCTCATTTCTTCCTTTTTGTCCCTACCTACCATTTCCTCTCTCCATCCACCCACCCACCTTCTCTACCCATGGCCCTGTCCTACCTGCATCTCCTTCTCTGTCTCAGCACTCTTCAGCAAGGGCTTGATCTTAAAGTAGAGCTTCATCCAAGGCCAGTTCTTCACCCCCATGAAGGCCCTGATGTTCCACTGGATCACGAGCAGTGAGTCTCTGGTGAAGCCACATCAAGACATGGGTCACAAGGGGCTTCCACTCAACATGGATGTAACACTATCTCCATCTCACCACCTACCTGCGCTCTAGGATCTTCTTGAACTCCTGACGGGACAGGAAACCACGGACTTGGGCCTGCAAGCGGGTCATGATCCGGGCCAGGCGCTCATCCCTCATCTCCTCCAGCAGCCCCAGCAGCCCAGCCTTGAAGAAGACCTTTGAGGAAAGATGAAGATAAGTGCTGCTAGCATTTGAAGGCATGATGGAGGGATGGGTGGTGGTGTGGATGGAGGGAGCTCAGATGGGCAAGTGGACAAGCAGATGATGGGACCATAGAGTCCATCTGGTCCCACCATGAAAACCTTGTGGATGGTGGGACCACAAGAACTGAGACCAAGTGACCTCACCTTGGTGTGTCCAAATTTGTACTGGTTGTGGTCAATATCAAGGGATCCCAAGAGCTTCTCAGCACCCTTACGACTGTCAATGAACTGCCCCTCAGGGATGGCAGCAGGGTTCAGGATGCGGTACCTGGTGGCCAGAGAGGACAGGAAACCTCTGAAATCAGTCCCAGGGTGGTTGTCCACCCCATCCCCACATTTTCTCCTCTGTGCCTACCGCTGTCGGAAGTCCCCATAGAGGATGCGATTGGGGAAGCCCTTGCGGCAGATGCGGATGCCTTCCAGCACTCCATTGCAGCGAAGCTGATGCATTACCAGGGGGTTGTTCATCACACCTGGTGAGTCAGCAAGACTGGTGAGTCAAGGCCTGCCCCACAGCACTGCTCCCCACCACCACCTTTGGCCAGAGCCCAGCAGTGTCCTCTGGATCAACCCCCAGGGACTGGCTCACCAGGAGACTTGGTCTCATTGGGGATGATGCAGCGGACGAAATGAGGGTGGGTAGACCGCAGGTTGGTCATCAACTTATTGAGATTCTCCTAAAATATGGAGGAGGAGATGATGAAGGGAATGAAGACACCCCTCCCAGCCTGTCCCACCAAGGGTCATCCCTTTCCCTGGGACATATTTTCCATGCCCACACACCCTTGGGTCCACCAATAAGCCTTGAACTCTCACCCGATGCAAGGCAGAGACAGTTTGGAAGGAGGAACCTTTCTTCTTAGCTCCTTTCCCCTTCTCCACGGCTGTTGGAAAAGAAGAAAGGATTAAATAGGACAGGGACAGGGTGGAAAGAAGGATGCTGAGGAAGGGGGCTCCTCTTACGTGCATCAGCCCCAGCATAGTTGGCAAAGAGGTTGGCCAAGAGCTTCAGGGCTGATTTCTGATAGAGCCCCACCACTGTCTCATTAAGAGGGTCCTTGTTCTTCTGCAGCCACCCAATGATGTTGTAGTCCACTGTGCCAGCATAGTGGACAAGGGCAAAGTGAGCCTCTTGCTTCCCCTTGATGTTTCGTGGCTTCCCAAAGTTGGCCGACTTGCCCAAGTGATTATCAAAGAGCTTGGCCTTGAAGGTCATGTCTGTGGCCTTGGGAAACATGCACTCCTCCTCCAGGATGGACATGATCCCCATAGGCTAGGAAGAAAAGATCTTGTTGGCTACAGTGAACACCAAGTACAACCCAACTGCCCAACTTTGGGGTTCCTGCCCTTCCCCAGCCCCATGAGGCCCTGAGGGAGGTGGTACCTTCTCAATGAGGTCAATGCAGGCCTGGAGGTCCATGCCAAAGTCAATGAACTCCCACTCAATGCCCTCCTTCTTGTATTCCTCCTGCTCCAGCACGAACATGTGGTGGTTGAAAAACTGCTGCAGCTTCTCATTGGTGAAGTTGATGCAGAGCTGCTCGAAGCTGTTGAACTGGGGAAGGAGAGAGAAGATGGCCAGTGGGTCAATACAACAATATGTTCAATGAGGTCAACCTGAGCCCCAACAAGGTCAACACAAATGAAAACAAAGTCATCTGACCATCCAGTAGGATTAACTCTACATCGAATGGAGTCAACACAACACAGTCAACCAGGGCTTACATCAAAGATTTCAAAGCCAGCAATGTCCAGCACACCAATGAAGTACTGCCGTGGCTGCTTGGTCTCCAGTGAATTGTTGATCCTGGTCACCATCCAGTTGAACATCTTCTCATACACGGCTTTGGCCAAGGCTCCGACAGCATAAATCACCTGCAAGGATGCCGTACCAGTGAGAGGGCCTCTTGGTGTTCTCCTTGCTGGAGATGGCACCATGTCACCCCAAAAGGAGGACGTTTTGGGGATGTCCTACTCACCTGCTGGACATTCTGCCCCTTGGTGACATACTCATTGCCCACCTTGACCCGAGGGTGGCACAACCCCTTGAGAAGATCAGCTGAGTTCAGCCCCATTAGGTAAGCTGACTTGTCTGCCTCTGAGGATGAAGAAGTGTAAATATAAACCTGGAAGGATCATGGAGTTCACCCCAGTTTCCACCTCAACCTTGATTGAACCCAACCTTCTGTGCCATCTGGTTCTGCCTGCTCTTCCCGTTGTTTCTGCTTGAACTTCATGTTGCCGAAGTGCATGATGGCTCCTGTCAGTTTATAGATGGAGTTCTTCTCCTCTGGAGTGAATCCCAGGACATCAAAGGCACTCTGTGGGGCAAAAATGTGTTCAAGATCTTCTACAGCCCACAGAGACACATACACACTGCCTGACGGCCTCCCATCTCACATCCGTAGCCAAGAGCTCCTCTCCATCATCAATGGATGGAACTGTGGTCTCTCCTTGGGAGATGAAGGCATAGTCGTAGGGGTTGTTAGTCACCAGCATCATGTCTGAAAGGAGAAAAAGGGGTTGGGACAGGCAGGTCCCAAAAGGGATGTGGGATCAGGTATTTAAAGGTAGGTTGGGATCATAGCTCACCCAGCAGCTCTGGCTTCTTATTGGAGAGGATCTGGTAGTAAATGTGGTAGTTTCTTTCAGCCTTCAGCTGGAAGATCACACGGGACTTCTCCAGGAGGTCTGGGATGGGAATGAAGAGAAGATGAATGGAATTTGTCAGAGGGTCAAATGGATGAATGGAGGGAGGCTTGAGGATGTGGAAGGATAGATGGATGGACAAGTGGATGAAGAGATAGAGGAAGGCATGGTGGACCACAAGATGTCTTCTCATAGAGCTCTCAAGCTACTCACAGGTCTCAATGTCAGCTGATGCCAACTTCCCAGTGGCCCCAAAATGGATCCGGATAAACTTCCCCTGGAAGAATAGTGGAAGGAGATGGAGGTGGCGACCTTTTCCCAGAACACCCAAACCCACAGACCCTTCCCCACAGACTCCACCCCCTAGACTCTTCCTTACAGACACCACCCCCAACACTCACAAATCGGGATGAGTTGTCATTCCGGACCGTTTTGGCATTGCCGAAGGCTTCCAAGGCAGGGTTGGCCTGGATGATTTGGTCCTCCAGGGTGCCCTGCATGGAGTGGGACAGTGTCAGGGGGGTTCTCACAGTAAGGTGCAGGGGATAAAGGGTGCAAGGTTGAAATGGATGGATGGGAGAACACAGTGGTCTCCGTGAAGGTTTGAGTGGGTAGACGGGTTGATGGGTTGATGCCATGGGTGGATGGAGGGATGGTTAGTTGGTTGGATGGGGATGGGACAGATGAATGGAAAGTTGGATAGATGGTTGGTTGGTGGGTTGGATTTTTGGGAGTTTGGTTCGGTAATTTTTTGGGTAGTTGATTGTATCATTGGTTGGACAGACAGGCGGCAGAATGTTGGCCACACCCAGGATGTCATCCCCCACCTACTGCCCTTACCTTGCCCGGGGCCCCTGCCTCCTTCTTGCCACGGTCACCGATGGCAGCGATGACAGCAAAGTACTGGATGACCCTCTTCGTGTTCACGGTCTTCCCCGCCCCGGATTCTCCGCTGAAGGTAGCCAAGGAGAGCAATGGTTGGATACTGGTGCTATGGTGCTGGGGGTGGGAACTCACTGGGGAGGGATGGATAATGGACCTCCACAGACAAGTCCATGTAGTGATAAAGGATTGGCCAGTGGGCATGACTTCAAGAGGGAAGGGGAGAGGCTATGTGCTAGGTGGGGGGGGGCTTAGCTGTGAGCAGAATTAAGACAGTGTTTGCAGATGAGATTACTCACGTGATGAGGATGGATTGGTTCTCCCGATCTGGTGGGACGAGGAGAAGAAACATGAGATTCTGAAGCCCACCTTGACTCTGCCCCGCATCTCCTGCTCCCCAAAATGGATCAGGGAATATGGTTATGGGGTTCCTGCATAAGGTCCCTACCTGTTAGCATGTTCTGGTAGGCATTGTCAGAGATGGAGAAGATGTGGGGGGGAGCTTCACTCCGCTTCTTTCCCCGGTAGGCAGCCACCACCTCGGCATTGTAGACAGGCAACCACTTATAGGGGTTGACAGTCACACAGAAGAGCCCTGAGTAGGTCTGGAAAAAGGAGCAGGTGGGTCAGAGTCAGAAGGTGCCACCCCACCAGGTGGTCCAAGGGGTCTGCAGAAGTGACCTCTGGTGACTAGGCAATATCTTGTGTTTGGATGACCCCTGTGGTCTGGAGATGGGACATCTTAGGTGTGGGGGACCAAAGAGGTCTGGAGAGAGGATGTTCCAGTTCTGGGTGGCCTATGAGATCTGGAGAAGGGACATCCTGGGTTTTTGTGGCCCAAAGGATCTGGGATATCTTGGATCTGGGTGGCTCAAGAGGTGTAAAGAAGGATCATCCCAGTTATAGGTGGACCATGAGATCTGGAGAAGGGACATCTTGCACCTATGTGGCCTAAGGGGTCTACAGAAGGGGCATCTGAGTTCTGGATGAGGTATGAAGAAGCTCATGAGTTCAAACTCACATAGATCATCCAAGATGCGTAGCGGTCCTTGAGGTTGTAGAGGACAGCGGGCTCGTGGAGGAAAGTCAGCATGGCCATGTCCTCAATCTTGTCGAACTTGGGGGGGTTCTGCTGCATGATCTGGTCCTCCTTGACCGTCACTGTCTGTTCAAGGTAAGGAGGACCCCATGGAGCAGGAACACAGGGCAAGGAGTTGCCCCAGTTGTTCCCTCCCAAAGGGCTGGGAGCTGGGCATCTGAGCGTTCACTTGAGAGCCAGAGGAGGTCTAGGTGTCCCTCAAGTGATAGGGAAGAAGTTTTGGGGTCTGGGTGTCTCTGGGGTAATAAAAGAGGTTGGATGGGGTCTAGCTGTGCAGTGGGTTCTGGGAAAGGTAGAGCAGAGACTAGATATTTCCTGGGTCCTAGAGAAGATGCTGTGGAATTTGAGCATCCAGTGGGTGTTGGAGAAGGCATGTTGGGGTCTAGATGTTTCTTGGGTTCTAGAGAAGGTGGGTTAGGTTCTTTGTGTCCCATGTGGAATAGAGTTGCTATTTTGAGGTTCTGGTGTTCCAGGTGTGGCTGGAGTCCCCCCACCTTGCCGTGTTCGGTCTCAGCAGTGATCTTGGAGCCCTCACGGCTGACAATGGTGGCCTTGACATATTCCTCCTTTTCATCAGGGACGAAGATGTCCTTCTTCAGGTCAAAGGGGCGGGTCTGGGCAGCCAGCCGTTCCTTCTCCGACTTGCGGAGATAGGGGGCGGCCTCCCCAAATTCAGCCATCTCCACATCAGGCATGGTGGCGCTGGATAGGGCTGCGTGGGGTAGGAAGGATCAGACCCTCCAAGCACTGCCACTTCCTCCCAGTTGACCCCATTGCAGCTCTTCCCTAGGTGAACCCATCATTCCCTGTTCTTCTCCACATCTACCACTTCCTCCTGGTCAACCCAACTCCTTCATTCCTCCCCAGTGCTCCCAGTTCCTCTCCAATGCTCCCACTCCTCCCAGCTGGCCCATCCTAAGTCCATCCTCAGTGCTTCCATTATCTAGAGTTCCCTCTCAATGCTTCCAATTCCTCTCCAGTGTTCCCAGTCAGCCCCATCCAAAGTCCATCCTTGGTGATCTCATCTTCTCCCATTCTTCTCCAGCGCTCCCAGTTCCTTTACAGTGCTCCTAGTTCTTGCCAGTCCTCATCTCCATCCCAAGTTCCTTCTTGGAAGTACCAGTGCCCTCCCCAGTGCTCCCTGTTCCTTGCTGTGCCTCACACTGCCTGCCCTTTATCCCACCCCAGCACCTTCCAGTACCCCCCAGTACTCCTGCATCCCTCCGAGTCCTTTCCTGTTTCCTACAGACCCTCCCAGTATCATCCCAGACCCTCCCAGTCACCCCCAGTGTCCCCAGACACCCCTCAGTTCCTTCCACTACTCAGCCCCACCTCTCTCTGTGGTCTCCGAGTCAGGGGATGACAGTGCAGACTCAGGGCGGTTCTGGTCCTGCTCCGGGACACAACACCCCCCCACACACACAGTATGTCCCAGTATGTCCCAGTATATCCCAATATGTCCAATTACATCCCAGCACCCCTGCCCAGCCCTGCCAGTACTTCTCCAGTACACCACCACACAGACGCACAGACACAGACGCACACACACACACAGACACACACACACAGACACACACACACAGAGAGTACTGCTCAGTAAGTTCCAGTATCCCCCTGGGATTTATCCAGTACCCTCCCTCCTCTCCCAGTATCACTCCAGTCCCTCCCAGTGACCACATAAACTCTCCCAGCATCATCCCAGTCCCACCCTGTTTCCCCACAGATGCTCCCAGTATCATCCCAGTCTCCTGCAAAGACCCTCCCAGTTCCTTCCTAGATCCTCCCATTCCCTCCCAGTTCCCCTAAAGACCCTCCCAGTACAATCCCAGTCCCTCCCAGTCCCTCCCAGTTCCCCTATAGACCCTCCCAGTATAATCCCAGTCCCTCCCAGTCCCTCCCAGTTCCCCTATAGACCCTCCCAGTATAATCCCAGTCCCTCCCAGTCCCTCCCAGTTCTCCTATAGACCCTCCCAGTTCACCCACAGACCCTCCCAGTTCCTCCCTGTTCCTTCCCAGTCCCTTTCAGTTTCCCCTAGTTCCCCCATAACCCCCTCCCAGACCCTCACGGTGCTCCAAGTGCCCCCTGCCCCACCTGCCCCTGGGTCTGCAGGCGCTGGCTGGGGGACCCCCCTTATATCCCCCCCTCCCCCCTGCAGCTGCGTCACCAGGAGGGGGGGGGGGCATGTACAGACGGCTGACCTCAAGGCCACCTTACTGCCCTATAGGGACACGGTGACCCCTATGGATCTACAGTACACTCCCCAAATCCATAGGGCCCTCCCTCTGCTCTGTAGTCCTACAGGACCTTCTCTGCCACACAGGGTCCAGTGACCCCTATGGACCCATAAAGCTCCACCAGTCCCATGGGACCCCCATATCTCACACCCACAAGGACCCTATAGCTCCCCCCTACCTCACAGGACCTAATTCCAGCTCCATAGGACTCCCCCAGCCCCACAAGACATCACTCCAGCCCTATAGGACATGCAGAGAACCCTTCTCAGCCCCACAGGGTTCCCATTACTTCCTTTCAATAAGATCCCTTGAAGCGTGCACAGCCCCATAGAACCCACTCCCAGGACCCCTCCCCACTCCCATGGTCCTATAGGACCCATATCCAGCCCCATAGGACCTCTAAATGTTCCCCTATAAGACCCTCATAATTTCCCCCCCTACCACAGGCCATTCCCTGCCCTATGGACCTTCCTACAACCCCCTCCTAGCCTCACAGGATCCCCACAGGGCTCCCCCAGACCCATAGAGCCCCCCAGACCCACAGGATACCCCATTCGCAGCCCCTATAGGGGCCCCCTCTAACTCCCCTGGCCCTCCACCCCCCCTCAGTTTATTATGGGATAGATGAGGCAAGCCAAAAGACTCGTCTGGATGCCTGGGTCCCCCTGGGGTGGGGGAGGGGACAGACAGACAAAGGACAGGTGTGACCCCCCTTCCCCCTCTAAGGGAACTAAGGCATCTGTGCCCCTCCTCCCATCCCTTTGTTCGCTCTCCCTCCCCCCACAATGGGATATTTTTGGGACATCCCCCCCCACAACCCCTGACATCCGATCAGCTTGTGACGCCAGTGGGGCTGTGGGCACCTTCACCTCATAACCATATATGGGGCTGGCCCTACAGGTTCCCCTTCCCCCCTCGACCCCCAAAGCTCACCTAAGAATAGACAGGGGCACCCAGGCATCCAGGCCCCATCAATCCCATTAGATGCCCTACAGAGGACCAGGTGTCTGAATTTCACCCAATTTTTCTTATTCCCCTCAACATTTCTTAATTTTTTTGCCCAGATTTCCTTGGTTTTCCCCTATATTTCCATCAATTTGCCCTGAATTTCCTGGGTGTCCCCTAATTTTCCCAAATTTTCCAGATTTTTCCCCCAATGTCCTTATTTTATACTGCAATTTTCCCCAAATTTCCTTGATATCCCCAAATTATGGCCAAATATTGTTTTCCCCAATCTCCCTCTAATTCCCTCACTCTGTAATTTTCCCTCAATTTCCCTTTATTTCCCTGAATTTCCCCTATTTTTCCTATTCTGACCTTTTACACCTAAATTTCCTCTTATTCTCCCTGTATTTTCCCTAATCTCCCTCAATTTGCTCCACTACCCCCAAGTTTTTCTTTATTTTCCCTACACTTCCCTAAATTTCTGTACATTTTCCCCGATTCCCCTAAGGTATTTCGTTTTTTCCAAATTTCCCCAAATTTTCCTCAATTCCCTCTATTTTCCCAAAATTTTCACCAGAATATATCCCTAATTTTCCCCTAACTGAAATTTATCTCCCGAATTCACCAAATTTTTCATATATTTCTCCTAATTTTTATTACTTTCTCCAGATTTCCCCTAATTCCATCCTACTTTGCCGCAATCTTCCCCAATTTTCCCCGATTTCCCTGAATTTCCCCTTTATTTTTTCACAGTTTCCACAATTTTGTCAATTTCACCCTAATTGCCCCTGATTTTCCCCAACATTTTCATAACTTATTTTGTTTTCTCCATATTTTTCTCAATTTGCTCCAACATTTTATTGGCTATGGGGGTGAAACATAGCGACAGGGATGAGGACAAGGCTCAGGTACTTAATGCCTCCTCAGCCTCAGTCTTTAATAGCAAGAGCACTTGTTGTCAGCACACCCAGGACCCTGAACTGGAAGACTGGGATGGGAACAAGAACAAGGCCCCCAAAAACCAAGGACTGTACCACTCAGGCATTTCCCTCTCAGACATTCCCTCCCTGAAATGTGCTCCTGGTCCTGCAGAAGCTCCTCATCCTCCCAGGACGGGTCAGGTCGGCTGCTGCCTCTCCCCTGGCTGAACAGCACTTGACTTGAACTTGGTTCTGACTGACAGAGCCAGAGCTTTCCTTGACTTTACTTTTGGCAATTTGGCCTTTTGTGTCTGTCCAGACAAAACCTCTCTGGGCTTCCAACCCCCTCCCACCCCCAACCACTCTCTGATGACAGGGCTTCCTTTCCTGGTGCTTCCTTAGTGCCAAGAGCGGTCTCATCTATTCCATTCGACTATTTGTGTTCCCTGACCATCACACAGAGCTGTTTCTGTGCTGCCCCATCTGCCACCCTGCCTTCCATATGTGCCAAGTGCTGCCAGCTGCCAGCAGAGCCGCCTCCCACCCACCCCAGCTGTGCTCCCGTGCCCATTTGTATCCCCAGCACAATGGCCTTGCACTCAGTCTGGGGAAAATAAATGGGATCTATTGCCAGATAAAACTGACCCAGTACCTGCCCCTCTTCTTCGCCAGGATCCCGGTGGGACCTGACTCAAGACAGGCAGGAACTGTGGCTCAGGTTCCACAGTGGCCCAGCATCTGCAGCCTGAGGTGAGAAAAAAACCCAGAGGGCTCCTTCTGAAATGAGGAGGGGAAATGAGCATCCTTTTCCTCTGTGGAGTGTGACTGCTGACAGAGCAGTGCCACAGGGAGCAGACTGCAGCAGCACGTGTGAATACAGACTGCTGAGACTGTCCTTTCTTTACAGCACTCCCTTGAGGAGGACTCAAGACATGGATGGCGAGGAAGGTGCGACTAAGGCAACTCTAATTCCCACCATGGCACTCTCTTCCTCTGTCAGGAAGTGTGAGACAGCAGGAAAAGGAAGTGTGGCCATAAACAGGGCCTGCTTCATCGGCCCCAACCTTTTGGCTGGCTGTGACAGGAAACTAGAGGAGAATGCATGCTGGAGGGAGGGAAGAACCTTCTGCAGTGTGCCCTTCCTCACAACTCCAGCAAATCCTGGGACCCCAGCCTGGTCCAAGCTTGGCAACGGCCTTCCTGCTGCCATCATGGATGGAGTCCTGCCCTTCACCCTCAAAAGAAGGGACAGTGGATTTCATTGATACACAAGTGAGTTAACGAAGTTCAGTAGCAAGCCTGACAGTGAGTTCACAAGTCTCAAGGTCGGAGCTTCACTCGGCACCTCTCTTAAATTTTTTTCTGCGGGGCAAGAGAAAGGGAGCAATATAGGCATGGGAAGGCAGTTTCTGTAGAAAACAGCCATGGAAACCACAGGTGGTTAGCTTTTTTCTTTTAAAAGCAGTCTCTAGTTGGGCTGCTATGAGCTCAGAGGCACCCGACAGGTGCACAGCATTCTGATCCAGTGCACGTCTGCCCAGTCTGAACTCACAGTTCCTGCTGTGGCTGGAGCTCAGGCAGAGACAGGGAATGCTGCAAGGCACAAAGAGCCAGGGAAAGATGCTGCTGTTGCCAAGTGTTTCCTATCAATGACGGTGCCATTCAGAGCCAGCCCTGACCACAGGCTGTGAGTGAGACGCACTGTGTGCTCTGGCACTGCACCAGCAGAACCAGCCTTGGCCCAAAGGAACCCCCACGACCCACACTGTTGAAGGGGACAAACACAGAAGGAGATGCAGGCCTGGCACACTGCTGCCTCCTCTGGAGGCATTCTCCACCATTCTCCACCAAGCTGTCCCACATGGCAAACACCCATCAGACACATGCCAAAGCTCTCCTTATGCTTGGAACTCAGTCCAAGAGGGGGTCATGCCTCAGGGTGCCTGCTCCTATTTCTGTGGTCACACTGGCACTACAGGGGCTGCAACAGATGGGCATCCCCTACCCTGGAACATGCTCCTGGTCCTCCAGAAGCTCCTCAGCCTCTGGGTCAGGTGATGTTGGCTGCTGCCTCTCCCTCGGCTTCAGAGGACTGGCTTAGCCCTCCTGCAGAAGTTAAGCCCCCACTTCCTCTGAGGCAGGGGACACTGGCACATCCCTGTTGGCAGATTTTTGCTCTTAGCTGGGCTCCTGTGGTCACAGCAGGGGAAGTGGACCAAGGCAGAACAGAGCCCTAGGGATATCTTGAAGCAGCACCCTCAGGTGTGAGCTGCAGAGAGACTTGTTGAAAAAGAACAGATAGACATACAACACCAGGGTCATTTCTTCAGAGCCTTTGTTTTCCTGCAGGGCAGCAAGGAGGAAAAGCACCTTGAAGGGTTCAGTACCCATGCAGTTCAGCAGCAGACTCAAGGGCAGCAGTAGGGACTGCAGGTCTTGAACCTGGCATCCCTGGCTTGGATCAGCTTGGTCCAGCATAAGCCTGAGTCAGTTGTAGAGTTGTCACCAAGTGTACCAAAGGTCACCTGGAAAAGCAGTGTTTGGCACCATTTTGTTAGGGATGCAGGGCTCTGCCTCCAGAGGAGGATAAGGAGGTGCTACAAAAGCTGTGGCCAGACCTCTCATCTGTGGGAGTGAAGAGGAGCTCTTTGGAAGTGGAAGGGACATAATGAACACCCATTGTTCCTGTCACCATCCCATTGGTACCTGTGCTGCTGTTGTTCTCCTCTCCTTCTCAAGAGAAGGGTCAGCCTAGTGCCCTTACAGTTCAACAGCCAACAGGGCTTGTGTTTCTCCTCTCCAGCAGCATTTCTTTACTCAGTTGGAGTTTGTCAATGACACCAAACTGAGTGGGGAAGTGGACCTTTTGGAAAGGAGAGATGCCCTGTAGGAGCACCTGGATGGGCTGGAAGAATGGGCTAGCAAGAACTTCATGAAGTTCAACAAGGACAAATGTAAGGTCTTGCTCCTGGGCAAACATGAGCCAGAGTGCAGCACAGGCTGGGATCCACCTGGATGGAAAGCAGCTACATGGGAAGGAACCTGGGAGGCCTGGTAGACAAGCAGGTCAATATGGGTGAATAGTGCAGAGAAAGTTAACAGGATGCTGAGTTACATTAAAAATGATGTCACCAGCAGAGGCAGAGGAGTCATTATCCCATCCTATACTGGACTCATCAGGCCACATCTGGAATACTGTTCAGTTTTGGTCCCTGGTATGCAAAACAGATGTGGATGGGCTGGAGAGGGTCCAAGAAGATGACCCAATGACTGGAAAGCCTGACATATGAAGAGAGGCTAGGTTTGTCCAGTGGGAAGTAGGTTTGTTCAGCCTTGAAAAAAAGAGGCTAATGGGAGACTTTATTACCATGTTCTATTATTTGAAGGGTGGCCACAAAGAAGATGGTGATTCCACGTTTACAAGAATCCCATGGAAAGGATGAGGGGTAATGGGTAAAAGTTATTCCTGGGAGAGTCCTGTTTCACCACAAGAAGAACATTTTTCACAGTGAGAACAATCAGCCACTGGAATGATCTCCCCCAGGAAGCAGTAGATTCCCCAAAAGTGGATATATTTAAGATCCAGCTGGGCAAGGTGCCTGGGCCATCTTGCCTATACAATGTTTTGACAAGAAAGGTTGGATTGTCCAGCCTGTCATTCTCTGGTTCTATGATTCTATGACATGTACCAGAAGCAGATAGGGAGAAATTTGCTTCCACCTGGCACGGATTCCACTATATACATTTACTCCTTTTGTCCACATTTTCATCAGTCTGACCACTGCTGTTTTGTCAGAAAAACTGGAAACATTCCCATTGCCACAGGAGGTCACTGTTGGGCAGCGTATGTGTGCATGTGGCAGGGATAAGCACTGTCATTCCGCTTTTGAAAAGAAGCTGCTACCAGCTTACAAAGGACTGGCAGAGACTGAGCCCCTGACCCAGGGAAGGAACATAAATTGCATTGCCAACATCTATTCTTAAGGCTGTGCTGGCTGTTAAACCAGTACCATTACGTGTAGCATGTAAGACCCCTGTACAGTGTTTTGCCTCCAGGTTTTGCTACACAGCCAATGACACAACAGGTACAGTCAGGTAGCTTTTAAAATAAATTAATACAGAAATGTTGTCTTGGGCATGGAGTTAAGTGGACTTTGCATTATGTTGACCTCAGAGCAGTGGCACAGGAGAAAGATGAAGCCAGTTGTTTAAAAAGATGGTGTCAGTAATTAGGAAATAAATTTATCAGAGACCATGCAAGTTTTAAAATCAACTGGTAGTCACTGTATAAAAGTTTTGAACAATCTGTGCTGAAGCAACGGAAGCAGGATGTTTTGAACACCTCAGTGTGACATCCAGGACATCAGGCAAGAATTCACCACTGTTAGTCTGAAAATGCTGGGTTACTTTGCAGTGGGTTTGAGGAAAAGGAACATAGAAAATGGAAGTGAAAATTATCGTTACAGAGTAAATACAGTCCAAGTCATAGGTCTTTTGCATTCCCAAGGACGCACTGATATCCTGGACACGTGAGTGAAATGTATATTTTTACTGTGGAAAGTGTCCATCCAGCAAGTACAGTACCTATTCCTTGGAACTACATGAACACTCCCTGTGGTGGGATGTTATCACCAGGGAGAATGTTGACAACATCTAGAAAGTCAGTATCCTTCATATATCAAACAAGCCTGACCCTTCCATTGGGAATTCTCAGATACTGTTAGAGAAATGTTGATGCACAATGCAATAATCAAGCACACATATGGATGATGGTATAATCAAGCACACCTTTTCCATGACATAAGCTAAGGCACCCAGTATATTCAAAACCCACTAGTGAGGTAGCAAGGATCAGATATCTGTCTGACTGCCTATACCCTACATTTGTTGAAAGATCTCTCCCAGAATATGGCAACCTGGACTTGGGTGGAGAAATTAATACATTATGAAGGACCCTCCAAAGCAATCACACACTGTTGAAGCTCCTGCTCTTCTGTGTAAATTTTCCCTCTTGCACAGTCGTACATGTGTGAAATACCAGATAACACAACAAGGGATGGTGATGCCTGCTGGGAAACAGAACCATTAGAATTCATTTTAAGTCTGTGAGCCAACTAGCCATCAAGGTTGCATCCCACAGGGGGCAGTACAAAATTTGAAATTTCCCTGGTTCCCATTCCCACTACTACAGCAGCAATAGTCAGTCAAGGATTTCCAAAAAGATTTGCAATTTTTACCTCTGAAGTTTTTGCATGTTCCATTCGGGTTTGATGGGACAACATTGGATCAAGTATAATCCCATTGCTCATAATGGATAGTACTTATATGTGAACAATGGTGCTGTCCCACCAGAACATCTGCCAAGTTAGGAATCTTTCTGGAGGATTGGGAACAGTTAGATTGGGCACAGGAGCATTGAACTCTATCAGTTCAGAAATCCTTAATAATTAAGTATCCAGTCTAGGACTATTAAGCAGACAAGCTATAATTGAACAGACCCTGGATATAATAAATGGCAAGGATGCAACTACTGACATCTTGATAATTAGCCTAAACCCTTGGAGAAAACTCCAGAAGATTTTCAAGGAAATGTATGCTGGTGTTCACAAATCTGTTCCAAATTTCAGCAGTGCCATTGCTTGTGTTGTGATGCAAACCTTTATTATAAATTAATTTGGACTGTAAGCCCATTGGATCCATAATGGGAATCTTGTGATTTTAGGGACCCAGTTATTTGGATTGATGCCAGTATCATAACTTCCATTTATCAAAGCTTAGGAGTAGGAAGCAAAGTCAGTCTGTTGGGTAGATCTGTTTAGCACCACACCATAAGTAGGGAAGGTGAAAATGAACCCATTTACACACCCTATTCCCTATTATTAGATAGAATGTGGCTGTGAGTTCAAGGGGCCAAATACATGGATAACAAAGGTAACCCAATCAATGCACATGGATATAAAATGGGGAAAGCCCTAACAGTACTGCCTTGAGCATTTAGAGCTACAAGACCCTTGTACAAATAATATGGCCTCAAATAACTGCCACTGAGGCTAAGTGTGTGATCACTGCATGGTTTTGTTCAAGTAAAAATGGGGATATATGTGCATTTGCTTTGCTTTGTGATGTTTTCTGTAATGACAGGATCACTTTATAGAAACTGAAAATCTAATTCATTTTTTTGCTGCTGGAATACTATCTTATGACTTCTACAGGACCCTTAGGAATGTTGTGGGATATGGTACATTCTCAAACTGAAGAACTGAAAATTTTAATCAACAAGTAAAAGAAAACAATTGCTTATGAAAAAGAAATGCTTCTACACTGACCAGACTGTCAATACTGTACCAGGAATTGAAAAAACTGATTAATATCATTGGTATGAGATTTTTGTGGATTGTGCACCATCTGCAACTGGCATATTGCATCTTAGGTTGAAACTCAGGATAACTGTATATTTTTTTTCGGTATTTTTTTTAATGCGTCCAGACTTAGTGCTAACATCATGCTGAAAGCATGTGATCTAATAATAAACTGTGATGCTAGACTTTCCAGTGGAAATGGACTTTCCAATGCTCAAAGCTTTGCCCTACCCTCACTCACACTGAGGCAGGAAGAGTAGCAGTACCCCACACACTGCAGCGTGGGACTTACCAGACTTTTTATCTACACTTAAGTGGTAGAGTGTGGGTGATTACTTGACTCCTGCACAGATTTTGGCCCAACACTCAGCTCATGCTAGAGCCTGATGTAGGGCAGTAGCAGTACTACTAAGCTAAAGCGAGAGCAACACGGTCACTGGCTGAGAGACTGAGTTTGTGAGCTATTGCCTTTGTCAGCTAATGAATTTGTGAATTAGTAAAAATATTAATTAGGGAGTTTTCAACTAGATGAGTCTGCTGAGAGAGGGTTGGGCTCTTGTTTGATTTTTACCGAATGAGGCAATGAAGTACAGATTGGCACACAAGAGAGCATTGTCCTTTAAATTTGAGAGATCCAAATGAACTCTGGCATGCATGTAATTCAGAATCTGCTATGTGACTTTGCTGGCAGTCCATGACTGTTCCTTTAGCAAGGGATAGGTTTTCATTCAGTTGAAAGCATTCAACTGCTTTCTGTCCCCTAAGTATTGCTTAGCTATAATAGGACAGAAATATTTATAGGGAGCTGATACCTGTAACAGTACTGTGAAAATTGTCATTGTATGTTGACAACAAAAGAAAACTTCTTTCTAGTTTTGTCAAGCTCTGATGACAAGCTATGGTTTGTTTTCTTCTCTCTGTACTCCCATAAAATTAAAGATAGCAATTTATTGGTGCAGGGAGAAAAGAGAAAAGATGAGAGGAATGGAAGAGCTTTGCATTTCTTAGCTTCATTTCCTATTTTTGTGCTGGGCGGCTCGCTGAGATATCAGCTTTCACTGAACAAAAAAATTCCTTCCTCTGAGAGACTGGAGTCATGCCATCATACTGCTTCTTGCTTGACAAGTGTATATTAACTTAAATGGTTTGTTTCATCTGCTCCTTATGGTGCTTTTGTATTAACACCAAGTGATGAGTAAGAAAGGTCTCTTTTCTTTTTTATTCCAACTTTAGAAGTCACGATCACAGACACATTGTAGGGTAATAAGGTATATAATTTTTACATGTTTTTTCCTATCAAAAGAATTAGAGAGTTAGTCATGTGCTAAACAACATGCTTTATTTAAATAGAAACACTACAGAAAAGCATAGTTAAACTTCATTTTCCATACATGCATACCTTCTTTTCCTTCAACAGCCTAAGCCATTCATAATTAATATTTCTCTTTTTTTTTAATATAACTTTTTTGCAGTTAGGTGAACTAAAGCATGCCAGTTTTCTGTACAGCTTCGTTTTCCAAAGAGAAATTATGTATTTGATCAAATTATTTGCAACAAGCTTTTTTTCCTCCCCTAGAAGTAATTTTACAGTATCATTGGGGTTTATGCCAGGAACTGATTGCCCCTGAGCAAGGAGCAATTGCAGAAACTTACATTGTAAAAGTTGTGCTCCAACACTTTTTCAGATCATCCTGGATAAGTCAGAAATGCTGACAGGACAGGGGGGCTGATGCTGGTCTTTATTCAAAGAAAAATTTTTAAAAGACTATAAATGCGTTGCCTTCACAGAGTCAAGACCCACCCCAGCTCCTTGAAATAGAAATTAAGGGTGGGACAAGGTGATACAGGGCAGCAGCCAGGTCAGGACAAGAAGAAGAACAAAAAGCTGTGTCAGGAAATGGAAAACAAAGGAAAAAAGGTGATCTGTTCTATTCACCACCCCAGTTAGTATTTTTCCTATATCACAAACTGAAACTGTAGTCAAGGAGTAGGCAAAGTGGCAAAGAAGGGGTGATTCCTGCACTGGTGAAACCCATTGCCAATGGGAGCCCACCATAGCAAGGGTATTGGTGTTTGAGACAAGAGCCAAGGCCGTGGCCACAGCAGCCTGAGGAAGGAAGGGGAGATGCTGAGTGAAGGCTTGCACAGCTCTGGGAAAAGGCCACAGACCTGCAGATAGGAGCCACAGCAATACCACTCACTCAGGCACAGGCTCTCTTTTGGACAGCTGGGCTGATTTGTGACCCCACATCTGATTTAAAACACCAGAGATGCAGCTCTGTCTCCTGCCATTCAGCCATCAGGCTGTTCCTCATCTACACCTACGTCACGCTAGCCACGTGTTTGTTTCCTCCAAAGACTCACCTGGGCAGCAGGAAGCTCCTGTTGAACAATACTGGTGATCAGGGATTAGGTAATGCTCAGCTGTGAGGGACCAGAGGGGGAGCACTGAACAGCTGGGAGCCCTCTGCAGTGACCCCTTTTTTCACAACAACTTTGTTCAGTAGTGTGGATGTTGAAATAAAGCTGACTCAGAGCAGGGGCAGCTTTTGCTGGGTGAGGGTCCCTGGCAGCAGGCGCTTGTAAGAAGGTTTTCACCCACAGCTTTTTATCTGTAAAGAAATTGCAGATGGCACCTGGAACAAGATGATGCTTGTCAGTGTTCAGATTGTACCTCAGCTACAGTTTTTGTGATGCAAGATTAGTCATTTTCTGCTTAATTTTTTTCCTTTTAAATGAAGATTCTAAATCACTCCTTTGTTTCAGCTGCTGCAGATTTTAACTGTACAACAGGAAATCGTCTGGGAGAGGTCTACTGTTCTTTTGGTTAAAAGATTCAGGCAAAAAAATTTAAGTCATAGAAAAATTATCAGATATAAGGATATGTTTGTTTTGGTTTGCACAAGAGTAAGAACTAAACTTTCTGTGCAGCTTTAAAATCTGTGCTTTCTGCTCAATACACAAGGTTTCTGTACATTAACATTTTCCTATTTCTTCTGTCTATGCAAGTTAGTCCAATAAAAAATAAACTACCTTCTCCTAGTTGTCAAGAAGTTTTCATTTTTTTGACTAGTACCCAACTACCAAGTTCCCCAGTAATTGGTTTTGGGTTGCATCTACAAAACACATACAGCCTTTACTTACTACTCCTAAAAGCCTGGGGAAAATGGACATAAATCCAAAATGTCTCGAGATTATCTCAAAGGAAACTAGAAATTTGAAAGGCTTATAAAGCTTGCTTGAATCTGCTGTTGGCCACCTTTGTTTTGAGTGAAACTGAGCCTGCCTGCACTGAAGGAGTGATCTGGACATGGGATTCTCTCCAGGAAACACATTTATAAAAAATGTAGTGATAAGTGCTGTCAGAGTTCTGAAATATTTGTAATGAATCATTCATTGCTACATATCGGCCTCCTCTTCTCCCACTGAGTCATAATTTTCAGTAGGAGTAAGCATGGGCAAAATGAAATTTTATTATCCCCTTTCGCCTTTCTCTGACGACTGGTTTACTGAACATCAGAGTTAATTGAAAGGCTGCTAGCAGGAATTGAATTTGGTGACATAAAAAGGGCACCTATCATCAGCTTCAGTGGTAATTGTAATAAGGAGAACGTACAGGAAAGGCTCTCAGTGCCAGATACAATATATGGATAAATCTCAGGGTGTCACAGTTCAAAACTACGGATGAGAAAACATCTGTTCGGTTGCTAGCTAAACTTGAAAACACTTGAAATTCACTGGTCATGTCCCAGAGAAGTTTCAAGGTTCTATATACCTACAACTGAAGTTCTGCATCTGCTGAAATATCTGTTGGCTGAAACTGGAAAGAACAGCAATGAAATCCCGAGCTATGCCCAGTTTTCCCTTGGACAGCGGTGTCGGTGACCATCCTTCTGTCATGAACCTGTACTTCAACCACAAAAGTAGCCAATCTTAGAGCTGCAGGGAGAAGGTGAATTCCACAGGTGCCTTTGTATTACCAGATGATAATGCCAAACTCGTGGAGCCAAGAGGACAAGAAGTAAGAGCAGTCTGGACTCTGTGAATCTCTAAAATAATTGTATTTCTGCTCCAGCAAAGATCTGAATCCAGAAGTGCCACTACTGCAAACAGCTTAGGGCAGGAAATTTCAGGCCTTCAGCCTTGCTTATTTCAGAACCACTGAATCAATTCTCTACCTGCAGCAAACTTTCAGCAAACCCTCTGGAATAAAAAGAAAACGTGTTGCTCTTCTGCAACCACTCAGGCGCCTTATGCTATTCGTGGATAAAGACAGGCTGCTCATCCTGTTACTGACATTAGTTTCTAGGTAAACATGCTGGATTTGAGGCTGTTTTGTGAAGTGTCTGATCATCCTCATGCAATGCACAGGAATCACAAGTATGTAGCTATGATATTTCTGGAGTGGGCAGCTTCTAGTGCCCTTTTGTAAACTTCAAAGTATGGAATGCATCATTTAGTAGCATTAAAGATCTGAGTATACAGCGTCCCTACATTATTTTCAAAATGTCTGTGTACTCTCAGGCAAACAAGAAGTTTTACCAAAAAAACTGTAGGGAAAAAACCCACACTGCAAAAATGTCCAACTGCTTCTAAAATGGCATCCTGTAAGAGCTGGTATAAAAACTGAAAAATAAAAAGATGCCAGCAAATTCTCTGTGCTGACTCACAATAAGGAAGGTTTTTAGAAATTCTTCAGATCCTGTTTTACTTTCATCATGTTCAAATACAATCCTTTCAATAACACAGTTTCACTGACTCCAAAACCCAAAAATCTGTACTTTACCTCCTCCATGCAGTCCTGGAGCCTTGATTAAGAATAGTCTCCGATATATCAGCATGGTTTAGATTCATGGACAGGAGCTAAAGCAATGGCTGTGCGGAGGTGTTGAGCAAACATGTACTTTCTGTTGCTCTTATTTAGATAGTGCTGTTCCTGCCTTGGCTTGAAGGAGCAAGCATGATAAATGTAACAGAGTCTGAAAGACTGGGCCTCACGTTTATGGAGCTGGCATTCTTGTCTAGCACTGTGCAAGTGTTTTACAACAAACTAGAGTTGTACCAAAGGACCACCTTTTGTGCCAAGTTCTGCTAGGGGTACCTCAGCTGCATCTGTCAGACACAGACACACAATTGGAACAGGTTGCTCAAAGGTGATGTGGTGTTTCCATTTTAAAAAACACTCAAAACATAGCTGGAGAAGATCCTGGACAATCTGGTCTAAGCTGACCTAACTTGGGGAGGCTGGTACTGGGGGAACAGATAACCTCCAGACATCCCTTCCAACACATATTATTTTATGAATTTCTGAATTATTGTAACCCTTTGTTGGAGTAGGAGAGCAATAGGAAAGAGGCTTTATACCAGTGAGAGCAAGGTGGTGGTTCTGAGCTCTTTTTAGAAAATTTTAAGCTATAGGAAGATACCATTCCTGGATGGGAACTTGTTTCTATCAAGGCAGCTCTGTGGGCAGGAGCAAGATCTGAGGCCTGTCTGCTCCTGCTGATGTTGATGCATTTTATCAGCATAGCCTTGAGCTTCACATAGGAACGATTTCACTCATAAAAGCAGTGAATCCAGACATTTGGAGGGCACCTCTGAAAATCATCTTGTCCCAAGCCCTTCCATCAGTGAAAGAAATTCTGTTAAGTTTCATGGAACTTCAACATGTTTGATATGAAGGATCCTCAAGTTAAAAGAAAATCAGAAATGGTATTCACCTCTTATCTTTCAGTGTTCAAGGAAATTTAGAATGACTTCACATATTTTGTTATTTACCTTAGCACACTGAAATGAAAAAATACAAATAAATATTGAGTACCAGACTAGAAATCACTTGCTGTGACTAAAGAGATAACAGATTCATATCTAAGTTATTGCTGACATTTGATAGGTCTCATTTTTAGTTTGATTAATGAAATGTGCTTATATCAGTAACGATCAGCTCTGATGGAAATATGGAAAGAAGCTGAAATCTTTCCATAAGTCCAAGTATTAAGAGACATTTATGAATTAAGGCTATTTAGTATTAACTATCAAAAACTGCAGAAAAAAAGTAAAGCTGAAAATGAAATGTTGAAGTAATGAAGAAAGTGATGGAATTATGAGCTATAAATCTAAGATTAACATATTACTTGAATAATTTTGTATCTGAATTAATTTCAAAAACATTGTTTTTATTTTGGGAAAAATCTGCAGTTGGGAACAAACCAGACTCCAGTTCTGGGCAAGTTAAAATCCCTGTGAGTCCTAATGTTTCTATCTGACAGCTGCTGAATAATTTATAGAATGACATCTTCTTTGTTTACATCTAAAAATAGTACTAGTAATTTAATAGCAAGTATAACTATTTTCATTCAAAATATCACTGATGCCCTTTCTGCAAAGGAACCTGATCTGTGTCTGTACTTGAACAATAGAAAAACTATGTAGATGGTTTCTTTGGGTGTAGGGAGTCAGGGGAAGGGTCTTCCAGAGAGCCTTTGGGGAGCCAAGAGACACACAGCGTCCTATGTTTGGTGTCCCTTCCATTAGCAAAAGAAACTGCTAGGAAAATGGTAGGATCCCTTCTTTCATGCCCTTGTCTTTTTCAGTAAAGGCAGTTAAAAGTTAAACCTTTCCCAAATATACTGGGAACTAACTGCTAGGAGTTTCCTTGTTTATGACACAAAATCTTCCTGGTCAGTGCTGCTCTGAGGGCTCTTTCCCTTCAGTTCTAGTGGTTTTCTGGCTGTTGTCTCAGCTTTGTCCTTGGTGTACAGCTGATAACAAGTGTTTATGGCTGGCTGGTACTGCAGGAGGCAGTGGGACGCTTCTGAGCATCCTCCCTGCTGGCCATGCTGGTGGAAAGGATGGTTAGATTGCTCTGCACCTTGCGAGGTCATTGCAGGATGCATGAAGCCATAACTAAAAGGGGTTCCAAGTACCTGGAGAATGGAAATTATAACCTTAGGTACCACAATACTTCAGGAAAATTATTTACTTCTCTCATTAATTTTTTTGCATCTTTTGCTGTGATATGATTCCTGTTTTTACTTTTATGTTCTTGATGAATACCCTTTCCCCTCATAAAAGATAAAGTTGGGGAATTTAATAAAGAAAAATTCCATGAAATTTCTTTAATGCAAAGTTTCATTGGTCCAGAATGATATTGGTACAATACAATTTTCTCTTCTGTGATTCAGAAGCTCATGTGAGTCATACATTATTTCAAAGGCAGTCCCAAGGGCTCAGTCAAGGAAATGTTTGGGCACCATTTAGTGCTGCTCTGTCCTTTGAGTCCTAGATGAGACAAAACCAGTAAAAAGGAACACAGCAAATGAGTGCCCTTGGAATGAAAAAAATGGCATGCATTTATGTATTTTCTTTATTATTTTGTATTTTAATGATACTACTGAGAATGAGATTCCCTTTACATTGGTAATTATAAAGGAGAGCAGATGGTGAAGGCTTATCTTTAAGTGTTAATTAAAATAGCTTGCAGAGCCAAGCCTCTACTTGAATAAAGTACATCAGGAAGATGTAAGACATGAGTGAGTGCCCTATTCCAGTGAATTATTCTTAAATAAAGCTACCTTGGAGCAAATCCATCAGAGATACTTAACATCATGTCAGTGAAATCTCTTTCTCTCAAGTTCATGAAACAAGCACTAAATGGCAGGTTCTAAGTGTATGTTTCTGGAAGTGAAGGGAAGTATGCGTTCACTAGGAGGATTTGTATTCCTGCCTGCCTTAGTAGGTATTCAAATAAAACAAGTGACTCTTCCTCACTGTCTCTATAGGTTTGTTGGCAGGCAGGGGCAGGATCACTTCTGTGTGGGCTCTGAGGAAATGGAGGAATGCCAATTCTCCTTCAGGATTCATCCCGGTAATTCATACAGGTGACTCAACACAAGACAATTGGTTCGGAGAGAGTGCCAAAGCCTCCCACCTTCCTGCAAACCAGTCTGAGGGTGGTAGCTGTCAGTCTGCAATACTCTGCTGTTGGAAGAGTACTGCAGACTGTATATACTGCAGAGTATTGGAACTTGGCTTGGTTACTGAAGACATGGTTTTAGATGCTTGGGGTTTCTTTTTTGTTGGTTTTTTGTTTTGTTTTGGTTTTGGTTTTTTTTTTTTTTTTTTTGGTTTTTTGTACGTTTTTTTAATTTGGGACAGAGCTCTGGAAGTCCTCAGCAGCACATCACAGCCACCTAGATATTTTGTAATAAAATGTGAAGTCATCCACTGCATCCAGGACTAGAACCCAGTTGCCCATATATGCTCTTAAACGATCACTGGACAAGTCACACATATGAACTTTTTTCTCATTTTAGTATCTGAGCCACCACATTATTATTTCAACTGTAAAAAAAATTGAAAGGCAAAGAGAGGAATAGCATTCCCTCTTCTTTTTTTCTCCATTGGCATTCTGAACGGCTGAACTGATAACATTGGAAGCTATGAAGATTGAGGCTGGACTGCCCTCTTCAGTTCATTTTTGAGCTGTTAACAATTTTGAGCTCTAGGTTAAGAATATGGAAAAATGCAATTTTAATGTGTGTCATTAAGGCACATTAATGTGTGACAACTTCAATGCATTCATCTTAAGGGAAAATTTTCCCCCAATCAGATACTGTAAACTTCTGTATAGAGCTTTGTTTTAAAATAATAATAGGTGGGAGGAAACAGTATTTCTGTCAATTGTTTGCATCACTTATATTGGGTAGGTTTTGGCAGTAAAGACAGAAAATATTAAAGATCATCTAGTAGGATAAACAAGATGTCAAATGCTTTGACTGCCTTTCCTTAAGGACTCAAGCTCTCAGACTTTTTTATTTTCTGAAAGGTTACAGAAATAGCTCACAGTTTGTACTTCTAGCTGCAAAATTGTTCTTTAACCTTGACTTGCTTAAAAAGTACAGTGGGGTACAGTCTGGAAACATAACCAGTTAAATAGCTTCACAAATGTGTTTGCTGTGTTCTTCTGTCATCTGCCCTTTTTACTTGATGCCATTAAAAGTTCGTTTGTCCTGAAGTACTGAAAAATTCTGGATGGTTGAGAGTTAAACTGTGCTAAACGCTTCCTGTTCCCTGAGCACAGCAAGACCAAGAAGTCACCAAGTGCCAGGCTGGAATCTTCAGTGACCATGGCATTATGGTAGATCCTAAATGCATCCTGGCCTCATGGAAACTGGAAGGTGGAAGAGGTGTCTGTGGCTCACAGTGGAGGATGAGTGGGACAAGCACAGGAGAGGAAGTGTTCTTTCTGACTAAGCACTTCAAAGTAATTCTGTTGTTTGTAAATAGCCTACCTGATTTTTCCTGTGAAAAATTAGTATTCAGGTCATATGCAAGACAGAAAACTGCATTTTCCCTTCAGGCTCTCTTTTCTTGCCCTATGTGCTTTGACCAAGTGCTTTGATGTTGCTGTTCTTGTAGAATTTGCTCTCCTGTAACTAGCTATGGTTAGGAGCAGCTTATGCTGGATTTTGTCTGAGCACTGCGCATGCCTTTTAGATGCTGCACCTATTGTCAGAAAGTAGTCTAGATTTCAGACTTCCATGGGGTTTTATAATGAATGTGGGGAAAGTGGAAGCCCATTCCATTTTAAAAAAATCCCTCTGATGGACTTAAAATTTAATCAATATATTTTTGCAATAAAGTCAACTATCCACCAGGAACAGAATATTCTGCCCTCAGCATTTTAGAAAGTGGAATGAGGCTATTTATCCTTTGTCAGTTCCTGCTGCATCCTGTCATTCCCAAAAGACAGTCCCTTCTGTCTCATTCAGATTGTAAGCAGGAATTTAACTACTATGGTTTTAGTAGCCTCTAAGTTCTAAGCAAATCTCTCCTACCCAGTGTTCTGAGCATTCAAGGCTGCTGAGAGAAAATAAAATACTGGGAGGAAAAAGTCTGAGATATTGTCAGATAACCTGATATGATGACTTTTTGTACAGTACACTGTGTGATTATTTTTTCTCCCTGTTCTAAAGAATAAAATAAGCTAACAAAAAGTCACTTCAGACCAATATTACATCGAAAAATTGATTTATGAACCAGCTGCTAAGCAGATTCTTTATAAATCTCACCTGGCATTTCTATTTCAATTTATAATGGGAAAGATACAATATTAAAAATTGCTTTATAAATTACAGGTTTATTGCAGAATTTATTCAATCATTACTCCATGCCATTACTTAGCTCCCAGTGATAGCATTGTTCATGCAGACTTAACATGAAAAGGCTCACTAAACAAAGGTTCTTCCACCTCCTTTGTTTAGTGAGAACCAAAACCTGCACAATACTTTGACTTCTCAATCTGATCTCTGTGATGTCATGTACGTAAAGAAACAAAAGCCCCTCCCCAGCTCTTGTCTCCTCACTCTGTCTAAAGCAGATGTCAGAGTCAAGCCATCTTGTTGTGATGATGCAACTATGAATAAGCAGAAGTAAAAGTTAAAATCTAATTGTGAAGTTTGGATTCAATCACACACAGTTGGTCTTTGTCCCACTGAGACCTTCCTCATGCTCAGCCAGAGAGGGGGGCAGAATGAGGCTCCTGGTGTCATTTGTGTGTGTGCTGAGTGTGTCTGTCTGTGCTGCTTCATGTGCCCAGGAATGCACACAAAGGCTTGTTTTTAAATAGTAATAGGTGGGGGAAAACAGTATGGTTCTCTTGTGTGTAGGTACAGAAGTACTCTCTGTGTGTAAGTAGTGCGCACAGTCTTGCTGGAAATACATGCTGGATTCAGCCACTCCAAATTCTGAATTCCCAGTGGAACTGGGAAAACTTTATCTACCAAATTTCATGACAAAATACCAAAGTGATATTCCCACACATGATGTCCCACAAAACAGGGAACAGCTAGTAGCTGGTCAGGGTTCATTTGTTTAGATTGGTAACTGGGTACAGAGGCTCTTCTAAAACACATTAGAAGAACTGGTTATTACATAGGAGGAGATGGGAAGGAAAAAAAGGAAAAAGCATAATGATGCCAAAAGAATAAATTAATCTGAACAGGGCACAAGTAATTTTGGACCAAAGCTACAACCTAAGCCCCAACTAAGTTTAGTTTTCATGTAGCTTAAAGAGACTGTCTGTGGGGCACATTCACTATGGTCAGGTGTTGGGAAACATCTGAAGGAAGGGAGAACATATCCATCATGAGAGAATCCATTGGAAAACATGCTATAGGCAAGTATAATAGTCTTCTCTCATTTGTATTAAAACCACGCTGCCTTTTAATGATCTCTGTGTTATTATTAGCATGGATTGTCATCACTTCACAGTCTTTGACTGGCCAGTAGCTGAACTGATGCCTACATCAATGCTTTGCAATAAAATTAGGCAGTGCTGTGCAGAATTTCATTATGTTTTCTGATTAACATTTATTTGAGCAATTTTGCCAGGCCAACATAAGGTGTTTCACAGTTTGATAGGTCTCCTTTCCTTTCAATGATAATTGTACCAGAGAACATTTCGAGGCTTTACATGATCACACTTCTCAAGGGTTTCTAAAGATTGATTGTTTTGCTTCCTCTGATTTCAGAAAATCCTTGCCAAAAGGACTGATTGTGCATATAACTAGCATTTTTTTCTTCTCATCTACAGCACTAATTTAATACCACTCCAGAAAATTTAAGCTTTTGAAATTTGCGTCTTCAGTCATTAGTAAACTTTTGTATTCTATATGTTATTTACTTTCAGTAAGCCACAAAATGCTTGTTTACTGAGATACTGCCTGTAGATTGAACATGAGCACAAGTAGTTTTTATGGGTGACCATTTGGGGTTCTAAATTTGCCCGCAGTGTTTCTGTCAATATATTTCAGTTCAACACTTCAACAGAGTATGTTGACTGTAGCACACGTACTCAAACACCCTGACTTCTGCAGTGAAGACTTTTCCATGCTTTGAATTAGTCATAAAATAACTGACATCTGTATTCTCCAGGGCACAGGTAGAACCTCTTAATCTTTAATATTTGAATGGGACATTCCTTCACCAAAGAATAGTCTATAGAGGTTGTAGACAGAAAACTGAACTCAGATTCAGATGTACCTCTAGCTTCTGGTGGAACCATGGATCTGAACCTTATATTCAAACTATTATGGATATGTTCTTTCTCTAATTCACATTCTTTCTTTTTTATCTTTCTTTTTTTGGGGGGAGGGGGGTGGGGTTTTTTGATTTTTTTTTTTTGGTCTAAGATCAACATGCCTATGGAGGTGTAAAAATGCCATCCTTACTGGGAATTTTCTCTCTGTCTGGAACTTCTCTGGTTCAAAACTTTTTTTTCAATCCGTGTAATTTCCATTTCTTGTTTGCAGAATCAAGGAATCAAGTCAGCTAGGCATTAACTTCAGATTTTCAGTCTATGTTCCCATGATTTTGATGTCTCTTCTATGCTTTCCATTGCCACTCATTAGTATCTATACCCTGGGCTGAGTCTGTAGAGTAATGGTTAGGGAAGTTTCTGTTTGATTAGTAAACCTAAGACCAAAAAGGGCTCTTCCAGGAACATGTGTGATATGAATGTGATGAATTCAAGACGTTTTGTATCTTAAGAAAGGAGAATATCCATTGGGATGTGCCAGCTTTTTCAGGAGTCATTGCTAGTCCATGGGCATGGTGGTGTGTAGAGAGATAGATGGGAGAGTGTGCAGGACTGTGATGTGGTTTGTACTTTGCCCTTCAAACAAATAAATTTGGATTATCTGACTGCCCATGACTACATTTCCAGTTGGTTCAGTTATCTGTACCATTCCTCCTGAAGTATGTGCAGGTGCCAGGTCCCTGGCCTGAGCACAAAGTAGCTGAACTGAACATGTCAAACTGCTGAATGTGACATGAAAAATTCATGGACTTAAAAAGTATCTGTGTGAGAAGTGGTCAAAAGTTGCCGATAGCACCGTGAGGGACAGGGCATGTGAGGGGAGTTTTGTGAAAGGTTTGGGGTCTGTGGGACTCTGTCTGTGTCTGCACTGAGAACTTGCACCCAACCTTGCTGTGAGCTCCACTTAAAGATTGAATCACCCCCACTGAGCACCACCACTCGGGGCTGGAGAAATACCCAGGGTCCCAGCCCTCACTGGGCAGGAAGGAGGATTGCCCTGCATCCCTATCACAGTTTCACAGAATGGTTTGTGCTGGAAAGAACCTTGAAGATCATCTAGTCCCAGCCTCCTTGCCATGGACAGGGATATCTTCTACTAGACCAGGTTGCTCAAAGCCCATCCAGCTTGGCCTTGAACACTTCCAGGGATGGAGCATCCACAGCCTCTGTGGGAAGCCTGTTCCAGTGTCTCACCACCCTCACAGGGGAGAATTTCTTCCTAATATCTAATTTAAGCCTACCATCTTTCAGTTTAAAGCCATTTACCCTTGGCCTGTCAATACATGGCCTTTAAAAAGTCCCTCCCCAACTTTCTTGTCTCCAAAATTCTTTTTTTTTTCCACTCTGTTTCCTGTAGCAAACACACAGATACAGTGGGCATGCAGTTGAGGTACATGGGCTGTGGTCATGCAGAGTTATAATTTTAGGTGTGTATGATGTAAGGAATAACCCATTCTGCAGTTGCCTTCATACTCACTGGGGACAGCACAGATACAAAACTATTTGCAGGGCCAAAATCCAAGGTGTGAGGTGGTCTGACCAAATGGTTTTCAAAAAACTTTTGCTGATTATTACTAAGGGGCTTCCAGGCAGTGAGCAAAATCTGGGATGTGTTCAAAATGAATGACGCTCCAATGTATTCCAACGTATTTTGCCATGCTACAGGTTGGTGTTGCCATGGTGTTTGAGATGTGAATAGCTTGCCAGAGAGAGAAATTTCTGGCTAGACATCAGGTGGTCATAGCTCTCTTGCTGGCCCCACTGTTGTTTATTTGAGTGCAATATGTGCAGACAACTTCGGGTGAGTGGTCTTTGAATTGGCCTAATTGCAGTATATTTGTTCAGAAAAGCACTTAAACACACAGGCAGCTGTGTGCCAGTGAGAGCTGTGCTGAGGGCCAGCTTAAAATGTGGTGTGTGTGCCAGTGCCACTCTGGTATGGGCAGGAATCACAAAGGCAAAATAAAGCGGTGCAATGAGTGTTATTTTCTGCTTTTTGTCACAAAAGGTCTTTTGTGTGTCAGTCTCCAAATTACAGACCTGGAAGATTCAAGAAAATAACTTTTGCAATAATTCTGAGTGCAGGTTTGAGGCAGGAAGGCATATAACCAAATGCAGTCCCGGGATGAGCCTGGAGCTGGAGAAACCTAAAGAATTTAAAAGTAAACAACCTGTTAGGAGATGTATGGGCACAAAATGGGGGGATGCAGGAAACATTTTCACAGGTTGAAAAGGCCATTTTATAACATCTAGCTGCTGAAGGAAAGGGAAAATCTGATCACTCAGGATCTGATGTGTGTAAAAGTAAAGCTTCTGGACTGACCGTTTCCTTGAATTTTTGTTTACTTTAAGATTTAACTAACTTTACCACTATAGGGTTTAAAGTCCTTAAAGAGTTTGGGAGGTTTTTTTTTCTTTTTTTAATAATATGCTTAAAAATATACATTTTGTTAACCATTCCAAAGACAATGATAGAATGAAGTCCAGGATCAAGCTGGAGTTTTAAATAAAAAACATCAGAACACGACTGAGATTTTTACCCTTCAGAAGAAATGTTTGTACTTATTGCTGTCAGATGCTAAAATTTAAAGGTCAACCTGAACTCTCTATGAGAAGGAGAAGGCAGAGCAGGCCACTTTCATGAAAAGGAAATAGAAGTGAGAAAGAAAAAGGGAGCACAGATCTTTTCAAGTAACCTGCCAGCTGGTTGGCTGTATAGAGGTTTGTGTAATTAAGGCACAAGGCACAGGATTTCTACCTCCAGGCAGCTGTCTTATTGGTACAGCAGTGGACAGATATCTTGCAAACGAAACCTTAAGATTTGTTATACATCATGGGAGTGGAATTAAAAGAGGGCTCTTTTTTGAAGTTACACAATTGTTGACAGAACACCTTGAATATAGACTGTTTTTCCAAGATTTTTGCTATTGTTAAACACAGGGCAGTGCCTAATAAAAAAAGAAATACTTTTCTCTTTATTATCAGATATAGAACAAGATTGAATATCTTAATTAGATACAAGTTCACTGTATCTAAGGACCTGTTGGGTCCTTAGATATCCCAACAAGGACTTGTTGGGAAGACAGGCTGTGCTGGAGCTGAGTGGAGAGCTTTGCTTAAATGGATTTCAGATCTCCCTCTGCACCCCTCAGGTGGGAAAATCCATCAGGAGGGAATGCACAGCCACACTGCCTGAAAAAATTCATTTCCTTTGGGCACATATCATGATGGGTGTAACAGGGGAGGGGTGTAAGCACGGTCAACACTGCTTGGAAATAAAGTACTCCTTCCTTTTTATGACTAGATGAAATTACATCTCAGACAGGAGAAAGGGAGTTTGGAATTTCCTGTATGATACAGTGCTTGGGATGACAGGGGACAAGAGAAACTCCACCAGAAGTGAGGTGTGCATTTCTATGGCACCACATATGTACAGAACAGTAGCATGTAGTACAGGAACAATCCCCTGCTTACCCTCATTGCAGCATATAGTACTGAATGCACTTTGCCTAAGGAAAAACTTGGATAAATCTGTGTGGCAAACTTATTCAAAGAAAAAATATTTACCATCTCAGTACCCTGAGAGTTCCTGAATTTTTTTTCTTTTTTTTTTTTCCTTTTTTTTTTTGCTGTCACCTTTTCTTACAGAACAACTGGTTTCATCCCCTGACTTAATCAGCAGTGAAATGGCAGCTTGGAAGTATGCCAAAGACTATAATGCATCTGTCAAAAATATGCATGTTTTAGGAGGCTGTTTTTCAGTCCTTTTATTTGGTTAGGGTGATACAAACATGGCTCAGCTTCTGAGGCATTTCTGATGCAGGGTGTTAGCAGAACCTTCCTCAGAAGGTGCTTTAGGAGACGACACCCCTATGGTAGCACCTGCTGCCCCCAGCACATCCTGATTGAGTTTACACTCCCAAGAAATTCCAGTTTGGTGGAGGGGTAGGAGGCAGTCAAAGGGATTATTTGAAATGCTACAAACCAGTGGGTAAATAGATCTGTTTTAACTATATAAAAAGAGCTGGTTGTCCCCAGCTGTACTGTGGCCTGGAAAAGTAATCTTAAAAAAGAGATGCAGCACATATATATGTATAAGAATATACACATAATATGTATTATATCTAAAATATATATTCTATCTATTATATATATAATAGATACATCATATGCAGATGAATAAAAACAGGGGAAAATGATGAAAATAACCCTTAAATACCTAACCAGAAAGATTGGTTACCACAGAAAAGGATTTCTCACCAGCTGCTTTAGAAAACAAATGTACATTAGAAACACCTTTTGAAACTTAAAAAGTGAACATCAGGGAAAAAAAAGAAGAAAATAAGAACGTGGTGTGGATGTTGTCTGCTGTGCTCCCGTCCTCAAAAATACTGTGCAGTGCTGTAGGTACTTGAAACTTCTGTACAAAGGATTGCTTGACTGATCCTTGTTCATTTTTTTCTGTTGGAAGGATATCCTTTGGCTAATTTCCAGATACCAGAAAGCATGGTTATTTTTAGATAATTTGATACACTCTGCTAGCAAATGAGATGAAAAGCGATGAGTAAGTGTGGAAGGAATGGAATCTGAAGATCACAGGAATCTTAATGTCATGCAGGCAGCCCAAGTTTCTTCCACCAAGGAAAAACATCACTAGTTTGAACACCAAGTGTGCGTAACCCATGCCCTCCACCCCCACCATGCAGAATCTCTTGGTTACAGCTTTCTCAAAAAGGCATTATCTTTTACCTCCTAAGAAAGCCTACTTCATCCTTTGTAATCTTAAGTTTCCTTTTTCCTATTGTTTCCTCATTTTGGGTGTCTGGTGGCTGGAGTCCTTCTTCTTCTTCTTCTTCTTCTTCTTCTTCTTCTTCTTCTTCTTCTTCTTCTTCTTCTTCTTCTTCTTCTTCTTCTTCTTCTCCTTTCTCCTTTCTTTTTTCTCTTTCCTTTCTCCTTTCTTCTTTCTTCTTCTTTCTTCTCCTGCCAATCTTGGATCATGACTCAAGAAGCATGACTCTGGATCATGACTCATTGTCCAGACTAATAGGGTTTTGGCTCTGTTTGTCTCAGGTTTCTGCCTTGTGGCCCCATAAGACCTTAAAGCAATGCTGTATCACATTTTTGCTCTTTATTTTTTCTGTGAACTTTGTTTCTCACGCAGAAGATGTTGTGGGGAATTATTTTTCAATATTCTACAGGGAGTCCCATTTTAGTTCCCCAGTCCATCAGTTAGTAAGTTTGTAAAGAGCTGTTTTTTAAGCTACATTTAACTTCAAACTTTCCTAAAGTCCCTTTAGATTTTTAAAGCTTTGTCTTCCTCATCTCTTCAGTTATATCTAACTTTTTTCCTTTTATCTTAATTATTAAAATGCTTATAGGAAGTCTGAGTCTACTTCACTCTGCTATTTCTGCATTTCTCTCCAAATGAGATAGAAAATGGTTTTAACATTTGGAGAGATTTTGCTCTCCTTTCAGCCCTGTGTTCATGTGCTTTCATTTTAAACATGTGCTTTTTAAAATGCTCTACTGATATGTGCTACCCACCCTTATCAGTGCAATACCCAACCAGCTACTACCCGTTCTACCCTTTACTAAGTTATTTCATTTACAGGTCTTGAAATATCAGTGATTTCTGCAGCTCCTCATGAGTCTTTTCTTTTTCCTTCTTCTCTCCTGCTGTATTAGGCTTTTGACATACAATGGAATGAGGACACCTCTCTGATGTTGGTGTGCTGCAAAGTGGGCTACAGCTATGTTAGTAACACGTGCTTCTTTAAGGATCTGAGAACAGTCCTTGTTCCCATGCTGGTCCAAAGCAGGTATAAGCATTAGGAAGTGACCTGGAAGGGCAAAGCATGACACAACAAGTCAGTGAGAGCCCCTGTCCTACCCGATTGCTCCACACGAGTAATGTGTTCAGAACTCTGGAGCAAAACATTAAGGAGGAAAAGACATGAGAAATGGAGTGTGGATAGAGAAATTGGTAAATTTAAAATGAGGCAACAGTGTAAAAGAAGGTGATAGATGGGCATAAAACACAGAAGTAAAAAAATACATTTTTAGCTTTAATAGTAATCAATACTCTTTGTCATACCTCTTTGTCTGTGTTTCTCCTGAGAACATGAGGAAGATGATACAATGAATTACTTAACGATTTGAGCTCTTCATCTCAGAAAAATCTCACACCACAGCATAAAGAGGTAAATGTTTTATGATAATAGGATCAATAAAGACCATTTGCATTCATAAGGGAGGAAATGCTATGGCTTAATGACTTCTAAGATCAGGAAAAGATTATGGGCTTGTACCAGTCCTTCAGTCATATCACTATATTCCATGTGAATGGTCACATAGAATTTAACAGCTGAAGATTAAAAAGAGCAAAACCTTTCATTTACATTCTCTGATAAAACGATTTTAACTTATAATAATTCTGCAATCAGTCTTAGTCAGCAAGTACTCGATGCTTAAATGTGGAAATGATTCATCAGATTACACAGCATTACAGCAGCTGTAGGTACTGTCCAAATTCTGTCATTTCAAATCAAATGGTGAACACCCAGCCCAATGCTTTACAAACTCAGACAGGCCACTAATGAAAGCATTATTTCTGCTGGTTTCTTTGCCTTCAGTGTTTTGGCACTTTTTTCCTGGTTTTGAGCTTCTGCAGGAGGTCAGATAAACCTGTTTAAATTTGATGCAATATTGATACAGTAAGATTGTGGATACCCTGTGATCCTCTTCCTGTAAACCATGGAATCATTTTAGCTCATCAGTATGAGGTGTCTCTGCTCAACCTACACTGGAGCAAGCACTTCCTGAATTATGTTTGTTTCTGTTTTCTGCATTAAACACATTTTCTTCTCTCCACAGGGCCTTTTTCACTTCCTTACCCTCTGTATAAGCAATGTCAAAGAAGTACACCATGGTATTTTAGTCTGTAGTCTTGCTTCATACTCTTTTCTGCAGACCATGGGTGCCTCTTCCACCATACAGGAAAAGCTGTGCAAGGCTGAGAGGTGCAAAATACCAACAACAGACTTCAAAGATACGCAGGAAAGAAACCTCAGGGAGCAGAGAATTAAAAACAATCCAGATTGTATTAAAGACCCCTGTGGTTGCCAACCACCAGACTTTGTTGTAAAGGGGTAGCATGAACTAACTGGATTCTTTCTGGGTTCAGTTGCTGATCTAACATTCAAATTCTTGCAGGAAGTCAAAGGCTCACTTAAATAGGTATCAAGAAACAGAGTTAACATCTTTAGAGTATGTCTGCTTTAAATAATAATACACATAGGTAAATGAAATGCCTACTGCTGAGGAAGCAATGTCCAGATATACTGGACATAGATATGCAGCTTCTGGGAGCTTTATTTTGATCAAGCTTGTCCTGGTCCCATGTACTGAGTGGTCACGTGGAGCTGGAGCACATTAGGTGCGCTGTTGACACGCACCTCTGAGTTTAGTTTCATGGCAAAAGCATTCAGTGCCCATCCTGTGACACCCTGCACAACATGCCCTGCAGCAGCGGAAATGGGGCAGTCAGGACGCTTGAGGAGTGTCCTCATGACCCAGACTAAAGCACTCTGCCATGCAACTATCATGTCTGGTGCCAGAGCACTAGCCAGCCTCCCTCACTGTGCCCTACACCAGTGGAAGCAGAGGAGCATGCCCTCTGGAATCACTGTATTAGGAAAAGACAGAAAGACTTGCACTCATAGTTTTACATGAGTCCGTAGTTAATACATTCCATAAAATTAGTTAACCAAATCACTTTCACTAAGCCCGCATTACCATGGTTACATTATTATTATAATTTAGCCAGCGTGTCATTGCCAGCCAAAGAACAATTTCAGAGTAATAAAAATATAAAATCTCTTCTTTTTCTTCAATAAACAAGGTCACTGTGACCTTTCCATCTAAGCGAGTGCTAGGTTTATTAACCTACCTGTCCTGGAAAACCTACAGTTCTCATAGCAATTAGGCATTTTTTGCAATGAGTGCTTTGCAGAATACTGTATACTATTGTCCACCTAAAAGATAAACCAAACCAAAAGTGATCAGCATAACATGATCAAGCAACATGACTTTTAATGAAGGAATTCAAACTTCCCCAAGTCTACCATATGAATGCTGAAAGAGCATTTCATGATACTAGACTTATCTAGATTTCTCAAAAAAATCCCCAAGTAGGCTGCTCTTGCATCACAGGATGTAGTAAATTTGTAAAGTTTTGCTCCTCTTAGTAATGTAAGGGAGGGAAGATCTTTGATTGAAACTTCTGTGTTTACATTAGGTTTAATCAGAAGCCCACACATAAGTAATTTGATTAGGCCTGTGTGATCTAGATTAATGGAAATTTACAGCATGCCTTTATTTTGTTCAAGATAGACTTTTTCAAGGATCAAGACATCTTGAGTAATTCTTTTGTTAGCTAAATACATTTTTTAGGTACCAGACAATATAACCAAAAACCAGGGATAAACACTTGGTTAATGTTATAGCAAAACCAGTTTACTGATCAGCTATATATATATATGTCTGTTTATGTAGAAAAAATCTTTATATATATTTTTACATATATATATATATGTATGTATGTGTGTGTGTGTATATATACATATGTATATATATATATATGTGTGTGTGTGTATATATATATAAAAAAATAAAAATACACTCTACTCATATATGTCACCTAGCCTTGCATCTATATTTAAATTTTAAGAAAGCTCTGAGAGAAAAGCCATATGTCTTTATGAGTTTTTTAAAAAATCTGCCTGGAAAGGCATAGACTATCTAGGGATAGACTAGCTAATATCACTCATTGTAGACTGAATCCAGCTCTTTTGGTTACCATCAGTAGCTGGTAGAAAGGTTATACACATGTGGATCCAAACAAAATTAAATGGAAGAGGCAGGTCAAGCTCCTCCTGGAATGCTCTTCACACAGATTTTTATGAACCATGAATTTTCAAGGTCATTCTTCATAATGCTTCTTTATAGCTTTCAACAAGCACAAAGGGCTTCAGAAACTGGGAACTCAAATACAGTATTCCTTGGAAAGGTGAAGGAAGAAAAACATCTTGGAAAATACAAATAAGAAGTGAAAAATAGTAAAACTATTTAAAAATCAGTGGTTTTTATTTGGCCAGATTGTAAAACAGATTGCCAGCCAGCCAAGTGTGTAATCTATTGCTTAAATCTATTTTCTACCAGTAAAATAGAAAGTAAATGTCATGGAAAATTTTGAAAACTGCCCCTAGGTGTACGAGTGAGGAAGTCTGTCTTTGATGTAAGGAAAATTGAGTGAAAGTAGAATGTAAGAGAAAATTAATAGATCTGTGATCAATGATTAAGCAAGCAAAAGTCAAGACAGTTTTTGTAGAGAGAAGTTATCCCTCACAAATTGATGAATTGTTGTTTTAGGCAGTGAACAAGGAAATGGATAAGTATATTTGTATTTAAAAAAAATCTAGTCAAGATGTCTCCTCAAAAACACTCTCATCAAAAAAAAAAAAGGAAAAAATAGAAAGAATAAAAGATAAGAAAAACTGCTCATTAAAAGAGAGAAATAAAGGATAAGGCTAAACAGCCAGTTCTTACCATGGATCTCTTACATTAACAGGAATATACCCTGGGATATAGGGTATACCCTAGGCTCAATATATTCCCAATTTCCTAGAAATGCCATTGAATAATGAGAAGTCAAAATTATTCAAAGCTGACAAAACTAAAACTGATCTCAAAGATTTCAAAAATGTCTTCGAATTTTAAAAGACCGTCAGATCAAATGGCAGAGGGAATTCAGTGTTACTACTTACAGAGCTGTGGGAAGGGCAGCAGGAAACAGCCCTGGCTGCCCAGGTACAGCAATGAGCCATTAGTGCTCCTGACAGGAATCTTGGAGCTGTTGACAATCATTCTTGGTGAACACTAGTGCCCAAGGAAGGAAAAACAAGGTAGATTAGGAATTAGAGAACAAAAATACTATTTTACTGTGCACTTCCACAGTCTATTCCAGAGTACTGTTTGCTGGATTGGCTGCACAGCCTTTAAAGGATGAGTCACTACTTAAAGGTACAGAGGGATAAGCAGTGAGCAGAAAATCAGAAAATGGAAAGTCCCAAGTGGTCTCAAATAAGTGAAATATCATTATGTCTTTAGTGTTTATTCTCATTTTTGAGGTCTCTCCTCAGCCATAAAGCAATCACAGCCTGGTTGGTTGCCCTCCATAGCCCCAAGGCTCAGTTTGAATGGCAGCAAAGTGGAGGCTGAGGATGTCCCTGAATGACCTCTGCCATCAGCCTGGGATGGCTCAGAGTTTATCAGCAGAGATTATCAGAATTTATCAGCACATGTGCTGCCCAGGCTTTTGCCAGAGCTGAGGCAGAGCAGGAGCAAGCTCTGGATGCTCCCATAACTCCTAACACGCCCCACTGCTGGAATGCAGAATGGCAGCTCGCTCTGGTGAGCAGGCACTCACCTGGGCAGGAGATGTGAGCATCGTTTTGTCACACGTATTTACTGTCTCATGTCGTATCAGCCAGCTACCTTCTTGACACTTGACACCTTTGGGACTGGAAAAATAGCTCTCCTCTTGCCAGATAGCCAAAGCTCCAAAAGTGCCCAGAGTACTGCCCTGCCTTCTGTATGCTGCCTGGGGAATTTCCTGAGCTGGATGGAGTTTAGTACTTAAAGCCAAGGCAGCTTACGAGCACAGGCACAAGCCACTTCATGCCAGCTGGCCTCAGTGCCTGGGTATGTTTGCTACCAGGCATATTCAATTTGCTGGTAGAAACACTTGTTAGGGTTCAGTGTAATATTCCTTTCCCATGCTGTCTTTTGATTAATTTCTACAGAGAGCTCTTGCTGCTGTTCCTTCTGTGATTTTTGTGTGAAGTCCTTTTGACCATGGATGATCTGCCTTTGTGCAGACTGCCTGGCTCTGCCTGCTCTCTGGCTGGGGATTTTTTGTGCAGGCACCATCTGCCCTGACTAAGTTCTGAGGGCAGAAATAAGCCTCAACAGCCCTGACCCAGCGCTGCCTGGGACCTCCACCTCACACCCTGTCCCAAGGACCAGGAGCTCTGGTTAAGCTCAGCTCTGAGCATTCTGTTTCTCCCCGAGCCCAGTCACTGCAGAATTGGTCTCTAGTTCAGCTGTAGTCCCCACTGACCCAGTCCCTGTCCTAAATTTCTGGCTTGACCTGGGACCTGCCACAACAACATGAACATGTCTGGTGGTCTGGACCCTTGGCTGAAGGCAGTCACTGCCACTGCTTCTGCCCTACTCACCTTGCATAGGGGCTGTGGGACTGACTGGGCTGAGACCCCTGCCCTGTCATCTGAGTTATTGCTTCTTGTCTCTCTGTCCTTTAAGGAGCAGCAACCCCTTGCTGTTCTTTGATGTGCCCAGTCTGACTCCTTTTCAAAAGAATAATTGTTTCTTGCAACTAGGATTAGAGACCAGGAATAGGACCCTGCTGCTATGCGGTTTTGCTTCAACAAGGCAAGCATTTTTATACCACTTATATTGGTTGAATTGAAGTCAGTCAATTTGTGTTATGTAGGATAATTGCACAGCATTTTCATCCTGTCTCTGCATGAAAATCTGTTAGCTTAGTAGATCCCCTCTACTGTCTCTTCTGTAATCTTCTGGCCAGTGTTAACACAGTCCATGGAGTCTGGGGTTTTGTCTATTGACATAACACGAGTCAAACTGTGCCAAGCACATAATCTAATAGTGATACAGGATTCTCCAGGCTGATTAACATTTAATAAGCCCCTGTGGCAAGTGTTTAGCCTCTCCAACTGGCACACTCTTCAGCTCTGCCTGGGCATGGTCTGGATGTGGGAACAATCCCAGCAGGCATTATGGACAATACCATGCCCTCTGTCATGTTCACTCTGGTGGTCTTAGACCCTATCCCAGCTGACCTTGACACAGTAACCTCTCCTCCGTGTTTATACTTTATACAATCAGAGAATCACAGAATGACTTGGGTGAGAAGGAAGGGGACCTTAAAGTTCCAATCCCGCTAAAAGACATACCCTTCATTAGACCAGGTTGATGAGAGCTCCATCCAACATAGCCTGAAACACCTTCAGGAATGGAGCATCCACAGCTTCTCTGGAAAACCTGTTCCAAAGCCTCACCACACTCAAATGGAAGAATTTCTTTCTCATATCTAATCTAAACCTAGTCTCTTTCAATTTGAATCCATTCCCCTTTGTCCCATCACTCATGCCCTTGTAAAAGTCCCTCTCCGGCCTTCTTGTAGGCTCCCTTCAACTTCAGGTACTGGAAGGTTGCAGTAGGGTCAGTCCTAAACCATCTCCTCTTCAAACTGAAGAATTTTGAACAATCCAAACTCTCTCAGGCTTTGCTTGTAGGAGAGGTGCTCCATCCCTTTGATCATCTTTGTGTCCCACCTCTGGACTCACTCCCACAGTTCCCTGTCCTCCCTATGCTGGGGTGCCCAGCTCTGCAGGTGGGCTCTCACCAGAGCAGAGCAGAGGGGCTGCCCACGCTGCTTTGGCTGCAGCCCAGGACACATTTGGCTCTCTGGGCTGGGAGTGACCATGGCTGGGTCATGTCCAGCCTCTCACCCACCACATCCCCAAGTCCTTCTGAGCAGGGCTGCTCTCCATCTGTTCATCCCCAGCTTCTGTTGGGGTTGTCCCTTAGGGCCACATCAAACACAGCCCTAGCCCTTTGTCTATTACAAGGGAAATACCTATTTTTCTTCCTTCCTAGAATGTCAGCTCAAGGGAGAAGAACTTTTTAGTTCTCATTACAGTCAAAGGACAACAGATAGCTATGTACACTAAGGAGATGGTGACAATTGCCTCTCTTTGTTAAGATCTCCCATAGGACTGAGGGTTTGGAGAAGATTTGGATAACAGCTGTTGTGTCTTTTGCCACTTTAAGAGAGTTAACACAGCAGCTGGGACAGATAAGCCACACACAGATGAGCAGCCGTGACAAAATATAAATGTTTAAGGCAGGGCATACAAAGGATCAAGACTGCAGCCCATGTTCAGGTGTAGCTCAGCATGAATCCCACTTCTTTGATAATACAGAGCTTTTGGTCACTGGCAACCCAGGCTGGAATGTAGTGGCTCCCTTTCAGGGTCCCATTTTTCAGCTAAGCCTCTTGGCCTGGTGTGCTGGAAGGGGAAAAAAAGAGGCAGAGGATGCCATAAAGGGCTGCTACCCCTCGGAGGGTATCCACTCCAGAGGGTGTGCAGGAAAGGGCTTGCACTATTTCCCTGAGTCCAAGTGATTGCATGCAGGGCATTATTTTATTCTTGACCAGGCAGATGTAGGGTCCTCCCTTTAGGAAAACTAATTGTGTGTGCCCATCTGCAACCCTGAAAATGTTTCAGCTCAACAAATCATTTTGTGAGTCAGAAAGCACCGCAACCCCTTGCCAAATGGTGGATCAACCAGGAGATGTATGGGTGGCTCTGCCTGACATCTGGCTATTTAACAAACAGCACCTTGAAAACATCAAGGAATGCGATGAATCTGAGTGTTGCTAGTCTATGTACTTTTCCCTCATGGCTAGGGTTGCCTGATATGAGGGAATGGAGTATAGAGAAACTAATAACAGGTCAAGGAATATTTGAAAATAGTATCTTAAATTAAACACTAGTGTCATTGAGTTTCACCTCTGATTTAATAAAGCCTTAACTCTTTCCTATAGGTAAAGAATGGGGATAGCTCAGTGGTGCTGACAAGGGCCACATCTCTGAGCTACCTCTCTATTCTTTGTCCATGGCAGAATCAAGTCAGCTTGGTTTCCATGGTTTCCAGCCGGGGGAGAAGGAAGAAAACAGGGATAGATTTTTGCAGGGATCGGATGCTTGGTATGCAGTGTACACAAAGCCGGGCAATATGCCATTGAGAGTGAGGGGAGAAATCTTTCATCACTTCATCAGATAGTCTCCTATAGCAACTGCAGTAAAAGCAGGAGCTGCAGAGGCAGACAGCTGCATAGCAACCAGCTATGTCATACCAAGGGTCCCACACCCCCTCTTCATGCATGCACACTACTATTACAGAGCAATTTGGTTGGGTACATGCACTTCCCAAACAAGATCAAGCTTTGTAGGCACAGCACCCAAAGGATTCTACTTGCCTGCCCTGGAAGAAGATGGAGTATGGTGCATGCTGAGCTCAGAAAGGTTCTCTAGAAAGGAGCAAATGCTGCTGGATTTGCACACTACCAGTGGGGTGAAGCAGTGGTCATGGCAACAGCTCTCTGCCCACACCTGTGTTAGCCCCAACTGCGCTGCTGGCTCCTCTGCCTCCTCCCTTTCCACCTCAAGGAATGGAGCACCTTCCACTTCACCATAAGGTGTCACATCAGCTCTGGAGCAGCCCTGTCTGCCCACTGCTGGCCAGGGATGGCCCTGGTCACTGAGCACACTGTGCAGGCTGCACTGCCCCCACCACCTCCGAGCAAACCTGGCAGGTGCTGTCCAGGGCCCCACTATCAGGGAGACATCTTGGGAGCAGAAATGTTTGCAGCACAGGTGCCAGAATAGAGGGGGTCATGGAAATGGGGGAAGGTGGCTCCCATTTGCTGTGGGCATGTTTATTCAATGCTGGTGTCTGGGCAGACCCAGGAGTGGGCCAGCAAAGGGTGCAGGGGTGGCCACTGGCTGCCCTGCCTAGGGCCCCAACACCAGAGTTCTTCATGCAGAGGTACATCTCATCCCAGTGGAGAGTCTGGGCATTATGCTGTGCTCCAAGAGAAGCCCAAAATCCTGGAAAGTGATTTTTGTTTATCCTAGTCACTGTTAAAAGATTTTCCCTCCTGCCATTTAAGGCCAAGATTCCTTTTTTCTTTCCCAGCAGGCAGAGGAGGCACTACCCCTGTCCTTTCACCTCGTTGGCATGTCAGGTCCAGTGGGCTCTGCTCAGGTTGTTCTGGCCAGCCAGTGTCAGTGCCTGGAGAAGGAGAGACATTGGGAGCAGAAGGAGGAGCTGGGCTTCCTGACCACCAGATTAATATTGCTCCAGAGCACATTCCTGTCAGGAAGTGTGTGTGTCCTGCTGTGCTAGCTGCATCCATCTTCCTTGTTCTTGAAAGACAGCAGTCCATCTGACAGGGATGCTGGCCATGCAAGCCTGCTCTCCAGTGACTGATCCTTTGGTTTGTTTTCAAGTCAGGCTGTCAGCTGAAGAGATGACAGATGGCCCACAGTGCAGACTTCTGTGTTTGCTGCCCAGTACCATGAAACATCTGATTCCAGCAAAAAGTCCATGTTTTTCCCTTTTCCTTCCCTTACCAGCCAGAGGGAGAAGGATACTCTCTTACCTGCCTCTGTTCTCAAGGCAGATGCTGCGGGTGGTGGTGATGAAGCAGCAGATCTGTGTCTAATCCAGCATGAAAAATAGACCACCAGGAATGGCCACAAAGGAGGCAGCCTGTGATGCTGCAGGCCAGGATTCTGGATAAAGCTGAGGAGGATAGGAGGGTTTGTAGGGTTTTACTTCCCAGGGGCAGGGTACAATGTCACAGCCCAGTATTCAGAGAGATTAGCAGAGTGGGGTCAGCCATGACCAGTTACACCAGATCAGCCATTCAGATCCCCAGTCTGCCTGGAACCCCTTATGGGAGCTCTAAAATTTACCCTGACACTGGCTCACAGTCTGTATTCCTCACACTGTCACACTGAGTCCCTCCAAACAGAGAGGGAAACACAGCAAAGGCAAGCTTCTTCCCTCTCCTGCACTTTTTTTTCACAGGGAACTGCCAGAAGTGGGGGGAACCTGAATTCCCACCAAACCAGAATGCCCCTTTTCCATTTGCCAAAATGGACGTTCATGCTGCCCTGGGGGTCAGATTCCCTTAAGCACAGAAATAAAAAATTGTTAATGCTATTTCCCCCAGGTAGATTGTTAAATAACCTCCTCTTTTGGCTATTCATGGACTCCAGTGATCAGCCTTGCCTTCCTGTCTGGAGAATTTGCAAGCCTCCTTGGAGATAAGGCAAGGTACAAGCAAAAAAATCAAACATCTGCTGCAGACTTCTGCAACAAGAGAGTACAGAGAATGATGAAAGAACAAACTGAAGAGGGAAATCATACATATAAATGAGGCAGAAAATCTTGGACATCTGGAGGTAGTGACGTCTGAACACAAGGAGGAAAAAGTGAGCTGAAAGGGATCAGCAAAACAACCAAGGACTTAACTGTAGGAGGGCTGAAGTCTGGCTCTAAAGCAGAACAGCAGGTGCAGTGTATATATTATGCTGTGACAAGGTTAATTCATCAAAAAATCTTTGCTAATTGGATTTGGCACAATGATTTTGTAATAGAACTGGTCATTGTATCTTTTGGGGCAAAACATTCTTAATGCAATAGTAATAAGTCTTAAAGTTGAACTCTGAACTTGGTCAAATAAACACAAATGAGGGAGAACAAAATGTAGCTCTTACTAACACACACGAGCACATCTCATCAGCACAATGAAAAACAAAATATTAGCACATCTTACAGCAAGTACATAAATGAAATTGATCTTTTGGTTCTAATTATGCAGCCAGAACACTTGTCTGCAATAATGACAACTTATCATTTTCTTGAAGATTATATCTACTTAGCATGTCCCAAAAGTGATAGCATCTCAAGACTGATAAAGAAGCAAAACCATGATTTTACAATAATTGGAAAACACGTTAGGCCCTTGCTTGTGTGTGGCCCATTTGTATCAGCATTTACATCTTTCTCTTCCACAGGAGGAGCAGGCAGAGCCTTTCAGGCTTTTCAAAGCTTCACAGTCTCGTGGATTTGGAGGTCAGGGACAGGCTTGGCTGCCATGACCATGAGATGGTGGAGTTCAGGGTTGTGAGAAGAAGGAGCAAGACAGATTGCTGAATAACAACTCTTGGCTTCAAGCTCAAGAATAATTCATCCTGACGTGCAGAAATTCAAGAAAAAGTAGCCAGCAACTTTCATGTAGCGTCTGACTAAAACAGGAACAAGGAGTTCCTGACTGAAGACACATCTAAAAAAGGGTGCAAGAAGCAGAAGCAGGGAGATATCAACCAGAAGAGACCCAGTCTGAGCCCACAAGAGTGGGGCTGGGGAAGCCAAAGCCCATCCAGTGTTGGATCTGGCAAGGGACACACAGGAAAACGAGGGCTGCCACTGATGTACCACCAACAAAGAGGTGAGACAGGAAACCAGGGCACAGGGCTGCACGGGGCAATTCAGGAAAGAACAAAGAGCTCAGTGAGTCTTGGCTCAGATTCTACCAGCAAGACCAGCCTCCAGGAGGGCACCAGGCCCTGGGAGCAGTGGAACAGTCTAGGGCAAGAAAGACCCCACCACCATTTGAGTTATTAAATTAGGGATTGTTTAAAGAAGCAGGACAGGGTCTGTGTGACCTGATGGGATGCACCCACAGGTGCAGAGATTGCTAGCTCAAGGGATATCCTGCTGGCCTTACATAACCTTAGCCCCCAGTCAGAAAAGGATATGCTGCTTGCTTTGCCTTGCAGTTAAGGCCATCAGAGACTGCTAAAATTTATTTACATAAAAAAGTAAAGTACTACAGTTCTCATTTCAAAAGCATCTGAAGCATCAGGTAGAAACACAGCCTTTTGCAGAAAATCAATGCATTGATTTGCTTGGCTTTTTTTGTTAAACAAAGACAAGGAGAGAGCAGAGAAAGAGATAAGGGTAAAATGAAGGGCTGAACACGAAATCAGATATTTGTTTTGGAGCAAGGAAGCCAGAAGCACCAAAAGAAAAGAAAAAAGGAGCAGTCTTTGCAGCAGGCATTTATGGAAATTCAATCTAATTGAAGATACTGTAATTTCTTTTTCAATCTGGTGGTGCAGTGATGGCTTGATCAAAATAATGCAATTGACATTGCATAGGTTGATGGCATTTTAATTTCCACATAGTTGATCAGACAGACACATTTGCTGTTTTATTCCTGCTTTTTATAGCCATGCATGACCGTTTGCACATCTGGTCATCAATCTTTAAAAAGATTCAACACACCACAGAAAATTGCCCACATTTCAGTTTTCATCAGCTTTGTAAAAAAAATATATGTTCCATCAATGTAAAGGGGAAAAAAAAAGCAAAACACAAAAAAACATAAGGCTCAAATTGCTTGCTCATGAGCAGCAATTTCTCAAGGCCATTATCTTATTTAGGAGAATACCACTACTACAGTAACTATTATGTGCATCTATGATGTCTGAAACATTTAAGGTTATCATAAATTTACCACTATATCTGATAGAAGGGCTTGACATTGTGGTTCTTTACTAGGAAGGAATGAAAAGAGATCTTTTTAAGAACAAATATTTGAGAATAAAACATTTTGCCTGAAAATATTTTAAAAATCATTTTTTAAAAGAAACTTATTTTTAAAATACCTACAAGCATCCTGTCAACATCAGTAAAGAAGGGCATAGGCAGAGGGAAGTCTTTTAGAAATCCCTGGAACCACTGGCTCTTGCCATGCAGAATCAGGACAGGCGAGATTTACTAGAAATAAAAAAGCAAATAAATATAAGAGGGGAAAATCGAATGCAGAAAAAGCATGGAAAATACCAGTAGGACCTACAGGTAATGACAGAAGTAATTTGGAGATAAAAAAGGCAGCACAATATTATAGTCAGCATTTTAAACCATCAGGAGAATCAAAGAATTGATGTCTCTTGTGAGTGACACATGAGAAAATGTGCTCCTTATAGCAGAGATTCTGAAGAGATTATAATGGCAGTATCAATGCTTCTATACCACTAGAATTGTGGTTTTTTTCTTTAAGAAATTGAATTTTCAGGAATCAATGTATTCTAGAACTTGTAAATTACAGGAAAATGTTGTCCTTTTCAAGAGGTAGGAAATAAGGATCTATAAAATTGCACTGAAAATTGTATCTTCATTCTTTTTAAAACTTAGCCTGCTTTGTGGGGAGGAGTGTAATGGTAACAGGTTTTGTCTACCACTGTCACAAACCTCTGTCAATCAGAGTTCCATTCATGTAGTAACACCTCTACAGATTTATTTAAGCCATCCCTAATGTGTGCAGCTCAATAGGTTTCAGTCTGTACTGAAGGGCATGTTTTTAAAGAATGCACTTTGAACTCCTGATTTGATTCCTGATATACTTAAATCACACAATGGCTTTGCAGAATCAGAGGTTTATATATGATGAGCCCTATAATGGCAAGAGGGCAAAAGTCAGCCACCACTTACTTTTTTCAATCAAAAAATTGTTTCCTTTTTCCATTGAGGCTCTTGATTTATCATAGAAATGTGGTTCTTTACTGAATTTCACTTAACCTGCATCTTTGATTTGCCTATGCTTCATGTTCTAATAGTTCAAAAGACATTAATGCATCTTCAGATCTCTGCACCATAACCAAAATATAGTCAGGATCATGCAGCCACCACTACAAAAAAAAAAGCCTAGAAAACAACTATTTAATTCTTATGCAATCCTCTAAGTGATCAAAGCAAGATAAAAATTGACAATTGTAATTGAACATACAACTCTGTCCAGAACAGATGAGAGGTGTATGCTTTAATCTTTTGGGTTAAGGTAGCTTTTTTGCAAAAAAGGAGTTTGGCTCTTGGTCAAGGATAGCCCACTATGCCCCTTCAAGAAAAAAATAATGTCAAGGTAGCTATTGAAATTAAAATAAATATTTCAAAGCAATACAACAGTAAAAAAAAAAATTACTGAGTTTTAAACTTGTAAAATTATAATAAACCAGAAAAGGGATTTCCCATAGCTTTAAATTAATCTGACAGGATCTTCTCTTGTTTCACAAGAATTTATGCTAATGCTGGTTTGTGGTTGGATTAAAAACGAACCAGCTTTAATAGAAAAGTCAATTTATTGGAATTCAATCACAGATTTTCTTCAGACCTCTGAGCTAAGAAAACTTGGTTTAATACAATTGAAGAAACCTTTTGTTATATTCTTAAAGAAAGAAACAAAACCCAAAAAATATTTAGAAAATAAGGAAAGATTACCTCTTCGTGCAGCTCTTAAAAATATACTTTTCACACAACTCAGAAATGCTTCTTTTGTGTCATCTTCAAAATTTTATGTTTTTCCTTAGAAATAATAGGGCAGATTCTGGGTCTTTGCCTGCAGGTAGAACCTGATGGAAATCAAGGATTGTTATGTGCAACTACAGAAAGTGATCAGCAATTCAAAACCCATGCCCTTGTTTCAGTTTTACAGATACTTCAATGCATTGCAGACAGTAGTATTTCTTCATTTTATTCTAATAAATTCTGAACTGGGGTAGGGTCTCTGTTAAAATTATTTCTTTTTTGAACACATGAAAAATTAGGCTTCTTTCACTCAGAGGGAGGGGAACAAATTCTACATTTTATTTTTCTGATGCTGTCTCAAGAACAAGAAGGCAAATGTAATTGTTTGTGTAGAAGTTTTTGCTTTCCCCAGCAACAATTTCAGCACTGCAAATGCAGTCCAGCACCTCTGACAGTAAACACAGAAATCCATCAGACTTTGCTGAGAGATGAACTCAGTCCTAACTGCCAAATGTTGCTATTTAATGAGATGGCCTCTGCTGTGTGTTGTGAATATAAAGGAGCTTATTGACTGCTGTTGTGGACCAATGTTTTTAGGTGAGGGGCACAGGGAAAGGCTCCCTGGTTTTGCTGAAGGTAAGAGAAGATGTAAAAGTATTTCTTTGCAGTTATATGACAGCTTTTTATGTTGATGTTAGTCCCGGGGAACTGATGTTAAGCAAAGGAGAAATTCCTGAGTATCTTTCCTATTGAAAACATTATGCTCCTTTCAGCTATAACACTGAAAATGTGCCTTCTACATCACAAAGGGAGATGAAAGGATATTTTAATAAAAGGATGACCCTCTCAGTAAAAATGCCGATTTTCCCCCTGTGCAGCACGTAACACCTGCTGTCTCCCTATAAAACAAATGATTGATTCTGAATCACTTTGTATGGCAGAGTTACCTTGGGAACAAAATCATGTAGCAGCTGTGTCACAGCCATCACTCAGCAATTAGCTGAACTGATCCTCAAGCAGAAACAATGTCACTTTATCTCACAGGTCAAAGATTTCAGGTCAAAAGAACACAGCTTTGTATTTAATTCTGTATATCTAAGTCAGTCTGCAAAATGCTGTAAAGAGACTTATGGGGAAAACTAAGAGGAAATCTTATTCTGTTGCAGAGAGATTTAATAAACTGAAACTGTCCAAAATTAAATATTGCACTTGATCTCTGAAAAATATATTTCTCTTTCAATACTGAGGCAACAGACCTTCCCATAAAATGTTACCCAGCTGCTAGATGAATCGTGTGATAATTATGATAATCATGGACTTCATGATATTAGAGGTCCTTTCCAACCTAAATGATTCTATGATTCCATAAAATGCAGTCTTATTCTTGTAACATAAGATAAGGATTAAAGGATTGTTCAATTCTTGAGTATTCTGTATTTTGAAAGAAAATAAAATGCTAATTTAATCAATTCAGGATCCTTTGCTAGTGAAACTAATACTGCTAAGAAAGCTCAGGTGGTGACTTCACAAGATTATATTTGCTGTATTGACCTCAAACTTCCGAAAGCACCGTGGTTTTGCTATTTTTCTCATAAAACCATCTTGAATGGTGGGACCCCAGTTCACTAGTAAAGAATTCTATTTTACTGAAGGCTTACAGGTCTATAGTAATTATTTGAGATTACACCTTCCCTTATGAACCTGGATGCCTAGGCATGGCTACAGAATAAGAGCGCAGGCAGTGCAGGGGTGCAGGTGCAATGAATTTTTTGCAACCCTACCCATTCCTTCTCTCTCTTTCACACAGCAGGGAAGCAGTGAGGGAAGCAATCAGTCAAATTATTCTGGAGTTAAAGAAAAAAAAGGCAGCAGCATGCCAGCCCTAAAAGTATACCACTCTGACTATTGTGAGTGACAGCTTGCAGCAAGTTCAGTCTGGAGCCCTGGACCTGAGCTTGGTCATTGAAATAGTTCTACACACTTCCCTAAAATTGTAGGAAGAGTTTTGCTAAAAGGGATCTCGAGGTCTAGCAGTCCCCAGCTGCTTGCTCTCATCCTTTCACTTTTGTAACACATCCCCCCCACCACTATAGTTTTTTGCAAATGACAAAAAGGATCAGTCAAGGTGGTGCAGGGCAAGGTGGAGATGGGTACAAAACACAATAAATACAAAAATAGGTGACCAGCAAGTTTTAATCCTTCGCCAGCCTTGATGACAGAAGAGTGGAATGTGTGAAAACCAACTAATCATCTGGATTCCTAGCAACCTTCCAGCAGGTGCATGGCAACTACCCATGGAGAGTAAGGCTTCTTTATTCTATAGCTCCAGCTTCCCAGGTTCAAGCAATGGCCTAGGAATGTGCAATCACTGTCAGAGGTGACACTCTGCTTTACAGTCATCACTGATATTTCCTTGCAGTGCAGAGATATCACACTTGAGACAGGATTTTGTCTGAATGTATGGATTAACTTGAAATAGGAAACTAGCAACCCAGGGAGGTTATACTGTTTGGGGGGAAGTGAGGGGGAAGCTTCTGGAGGGATAGAAAATATCAAAGAAACTTTTCGATGTAGAAAAGAAACAACCATTCATTGTTCCTTTACAATGAGGGTATTATAAAAAGGTGATTTAGGTTTTTTAATAGTGAGCTGCAGAGCAGAATTGCAGTGATCTTTATCAGATTTAACTGTTAACACTATCCTCTGTCTTTCTAAATACCTCTGGATTTGTATGTTTGGGTGCCTCAGAAATATTCACACATAAGATTGTATCCACAGTCTGTTGATTGACAGAAAATATTGGGTATTATTTACAGAGGAGGAAGTAAATCATCCATTGCTACAGAGATAAAGCTACAACAAAACTAAGGGCTTGTCAAGGCTGTAAGGGATGGGTTAGGAAAGGATTAATACTAACAGTAACAAAGGTTACAGTGAAGTATTCCTGCAAAGGAAAAGCCTCCAATTAAGATAAAGGCACAATTTGTGTGTTATTCTAACATGAAATAGTTAATATTGCTTTTAAAATCCTGGACATTTTGAAATATCTGACAGAGATGAAAGAGGCAACATGTAGAGGTAAATTTTTATCTTTGATGACCTGTCATGAAATGTATTGAGTACCAGCTGCTGTGAATTTAATTTCAAAGTTGTTTTTGACAGCTTGTTCCAATTATATCCTTATTGAAAGGCTGGATTTTTGGTAGATTGACAAGTTTCCTTTTTATTTTTACCTTCTAATGAGCAAAACAATCTGTTACAGTATATTGATCCAGCTTATTTATTTCTGGATATTTAGACTATGGTCTGTTGTCCTTCTCTTCAGATATTCTTACCACCTGCAGTAGAGCAATAAATATACTTGCATTTTCAAAAATAGGTGGGGGGAAAGGTCACTTTGAAGGAATTAGGGCTTTTTCTGTGAAATGAAACTATATTAAGAGCTGCGGGCTTGTATTACTTGGAGAGAGGATTAAAGTATTTGAATGTGATGGACATAGGCACACTAAGGGTCATTAGCCCCCTCCAAAAACACAATAGACCATATAGCCTCCTTAAATGGCATGGATTATGACTAACATTTAGATGCTATCAACATCTGTTGGCATGGTTCTGAGCAGGGCAGGAGGACCTGACTGAGGATATCACAGTTGCAGAGTCATCCTGTGAGAGTGATCGTAACACATGCAGAGCGTGGGAGCGGCAAAGACAGTCCCTGCATCCCTTCAGTCTCAAGGGAGACACCTCAGCACAGGAGAGCTCCTCAAAGGATGGGAGACAACAGCCACAGCTAGGAGCAGGGGACACTCTGAATGAGGCAAAGAAATCTTTACAAGAGCAGGTTTAGACACTGCCCAGAGAGGTGACAGAATCACCATCCTTGGAAGATTTTAAAACTGCCCAGAATGAGGCCTTGGCCAACCTGATCTAGCTTTGCAGTCAGCTCTGCTCGGGGTAGGTGACTGCAAGAGGAGCTTCCAGCCTAAAACCTTCTGTGAGCCTGTGATTTTTATTAAAAGAAGCTATCAATTAAATAAACTATTCACCCAGGCAGCAGAGAGAGCATTCTGATCATCCATCACCTTGGAAATCCAGAGTACATCCCACTTACTGGGGAGAACTTCAGAAAGGCCAGAAAGGAACTAGAATGGTTGAATGGTGGTGCAAAAGAAACAGGAGCAAGGACCATTATGATCCTTCAGTAATAAGGAAAGAGGGAGGGTGATCAATACTGCTGGATTAAATGTAAAAGTATCCTAGAACTGTCCAGGCATGAAAATTAAGAATAAATCATTTTTTAATGCTTCAGGAGATGAAAGGCAGAGAGACAATCAGCAGAAATAATAAGGAAAGGATACAAAAGAGACAGAGAAAAAATAACTCAGCTGTAGAAAAAATACTTATCACCAATTTATTATTTCTCTACCATTTCCATCTTACAGGATACATGAAGGATCAATATATTGTAACATGAAACCAGTTCAGGGATACAAAATTGTTTTAAGCTTTAAGATAGGAATGCTGAAAATGAACCAGCAGAAAAATTCCCAGAATAGAAGTTCACAAGGTTAAAAGAAGGGCCTAGTCCTGAGATTGCAACTGATGGTATAATCAATGGAGAACACCTGATCTGGATAATTCAGCAATGGGGGTTGGGTTGCAACTTTGTTGATATTAATTACATTATATTTTCATTTAACTTGCTTTTCCTGTTAATTTAATAGTGGGGCAAGGCATTAATGCTATTAAAGTAGCATCCTAATGAGATGAATCAGATTATGGCCATGATAAGAACTTCCACCCGTGTGAGCATTTGAATTTCCATTCTGTGAAACAAGAATGGAGATTTCAAAAACACACCTGTGGCTTTTCACACCATGCATTAAAATGCATACATGCATGTGGAACATCATTAATACTGCAAGACTGCACTACTAAACATTCTGCTCAGGACATATTTCTACAGTAATTGTGTCCTTGCTTGTTTATCTTTTAGTCTGAATGTTAAAAATAAATTCTGTATGAAGGGTAAAAGCACATTTTTGTTTATTCTGCTGGGATAATGTGCATTCATACTTTAGTAGTATATAATACAGACTTGATTTATTGATAATTCTTAAAAGCATGCAGTATTTTCCATCTGTTCATGCAATGGGACTGAGAATCAGAAAAGCATAAAAATTTCACCTTATGCTTTGATGCTGGGAAATGCTGAACACATTCATCTCCCATTTAATTTTAGGATGGTTGATCAGAGTTTAAAAACTTTGTACCATGGATGAGGAGATAACAATGTTAAATTTGATACTCTTTATTAAAAAAAAATTAGTATACTTTCATCTAATACAACACACCCTCCCCCCTCCCCAAATATTAAAAATCTATCAAACCTTATCCATATATTCAAAAATTATTGGGAACAGACAAACCAGATAATATAATTATTTTTAAAATATCATAAATTAAATAAAAATCAGATGGGTTTTTTGGTGGTTTTTAGAAATGATGTGTGTAAATATTTCTGACAGATGGTTCTTCAGCTTGATTTAGTTTCTAGTAACTTCCCTGTATCTGGTAGATGATTCTATCATTAGGTACCCATCTTTCATTCACAATTTGCAGCATTCAAAGCTAAGCACAAAAACCTCCAATTATGTTTCCCTTCTTTTTGCTATTTATTATTCTAAGTGTCTTTATTTTGCTTTTTGGGGAAAAAAAAAAGTTCATGTTAACTCAGGCATTCTTTATCCCAAAGTAATTCTGTTATTTTTGAAGAAGCAGAAGAATGCACAAAGACCTTATTAAAGGAGATGGAATATTGAGTATTTTGCAGTTCATTGCTTGAAGAGAGTGCACAAAAAATCAATTTGGCTAATTGAATATAGTGCTACAATGTACTTAAATGTCTTTAGACCCCTTCCAACAAAAAAAAAAAGCAGGTCTGGTTATATTCTTATACATATTCTATCAGAGTTAAAATATTTTTGTCAGCCAATACTTCATCCCACTGCTAGAAAGGTTTTCTGCACTGCAATCTAAATTTCTCTTCTTTTATTGTGATTTCATCATCTTTATCCTTATTAATGTTTCTCTTTTTTGTTGTTAATGAGTTTTAACTACTTGTAGAATAAAGTCATGGGTTTTAAACAAGAGATGCTGGCTGTTGTTGCTTTACTTTGTCACGTATCTTCTCAGAGTTGAGATCATTTTGACTCTCTGCTTTCAAATCTCTCCAGGATGTCAATACTGGGTAACAAGAACAGCCAAACAAGATTGCACACAGAGTCTTTGTTGTTTAACAATTGCTTAGAGTGCCTGTTCTTTTCCTGGTGTGAGATGTTGTTCTTCATGTGCCAAACAAAACTTGGCAAAACACGCTGCACTCTTTCTGATTTATTGTCATTGCCTAGTCTCTTTCAGACTTTATATTGCTGAAAGGCAAGGCTACTTGGGCAAAGTCAGTTTAACCCTCTCTTCTTGTTGTGCTGCTCAGGGCGGAAATAGCCATCCACAGGAGCAACTTGGAAGGACTCCCAGTGTGATAAATTGGGAATAGCAGTTGTTTGGGAACAGCCACAGTGCTTTGTTATAATTTTTATTCACCACTCAGTCAGGTATCACTCTAATTTCTCTTTTAAATGGACAACTTTCATTTGAAGAGAGATGAGAGTATTCTCTAAGCATGTGCAATTTTCACTGTCTTTATTTTAAAAAAAATAGTATACTTTCATCTAATTGGCCCTTTCATCTAATTGGCCCAGTTGTCTTTTTTGGCCCTTTCACTTATTTATGTCAAGGTGCACCATCTTCCTCCTGTCTCCAAAAGGAAAAATATGCAAAGGAAAAAAAGACTGAGGAGAAAAAAAATATAATAAATAAACAAATAAAACTAACATGAGGGAGAGAAAATGAAAGTAAAGGAAAGGAGTTGAAAAAGTAAAGCTGAAAAAAGAGCAGGGGAGTGTATCACCCATGTCCTAAAAGTCTTGCATTCTCTTGATTTGGCTTTAATATTATTTATTGAGCTCACCATCTGTTCATAGATACCGATGAGGGCTTCTGCCAGCTCTAGGGCAACACTACTCAAGATGTTTCTTCCCTGTTCCCACTAAATTGTAGTGTTAATGAATCAAAGATTTTTGACTGCACAGATTGAAAGCACTGAACAAACTCTCATTAATACCTTTTCAAAACATCCGTATGAATCACATACTTGTGATTTATTTGTGATTAACCTGCTTCTGACATGAGAAGTACAATGTTCTTCTAGATCACAGGTATAGTGAGAAGAGGCAGAGGGCCTGGCATTCCTGGTAGGCATTTTACCTGTCCAGAGCTCTGCTGGTGGCTCTCCACACGTACACTCATCATGCTTTCTCAGGATCAGCACTATTCATTGTCATGCTTGCAGTAGTTAGGATTCCTTGCCCTAACAGCCTTCCTTCTAGCCCTCTCACTCTCCTTCCAAACTGCCCCAACTCTTCAGTGTCAATTTTTGGGGATGCATAGTAGGTACAGGAATGAAGAACAGGGAGACTGACCAATCCAATTCAGGGAAGTGAAAAAGTTTTGCTGTGCTACAAGTAGCAACATGTTTTGGCCGAGCAATTTAAGTAATTTAATTGAACTTCATATCTCCCTGAAAACCATACCTAAAGGGTTTCCCCCAATAATGGTTTTATGACCTTCCTTCTGGCAGCAGCTCACCGTGTGCCAGTAAATTCCTCCTCTTGCAAAGCCTTGCAAGGCAGAGCTTGCCAGCTGCACTGGAATGATGTACCCTGGTGTCCCATGGACAGGAAGAGTGCACTGTTTTTTGGCAGCACTATGGACAGCTGAGGAGTGCACTCAGCACTGGTGTGGTGTTGCTTTGGAAAGGATCTACATTGGACAGCACTCCCAGGCACACAGTGTGGTTCTTGGAGGGTCCTGTGCAGGGCCAGGAGTTGGATTTATTGAACCTGATGTGTTCCTTCTGACTCAGCATATTCTACTCAATGATTCTATGGTACATCTGCATCCAGGGTTCTCATTCTGCCCCTTGTAGAATGCCTATGGAACGCCTCTGTGGACATGTCAAGGGAAGTCTAATTACACTGAGATGAACTGCAGTTATGAAGTGGGGAGCTGGTACCAAATCCTGCCTGGTTTAGGCAAATCCATTAATCACTACAGAAGGCAGAGTCTGAAGGTGCTTCTTTGCCCTTCTCTTTTGCAGACATCTTTTAAAATAGACTAAGGTAATCCTCTATTGATATGAGCAATTTTGAATTTGTTTAGGTGTGTGGCCAAGTCTTATTAAAATTTTTGAATGACTGTTTGGTCCTTTTCACTAAAGCGTCTGCGACAGACAAAGGGAAATACCCACTGGACAATAATAGCCTTTGTTGTTTTGGTTATTTTATCTTATAATATGCTGGTTATTTTGTAATAGTAATGTCCAAGAAATGTTGAGGCAGTATCTTCACTCTCCAGTCCAAAGCACTTCGTTCATAAAGTTATGGCCTTTTTTTCTGACGGCTGATACAAAATGTTTGTTTCCCATCTGTATCTGTTTTATCAGTTAGACACTGCTCCTGGACTTCTAAATTGCTTCACACTTCACAGGAAGAAGATGTGCATTAAAGGCCCATTTCAACTGTAATAAAAATAGAATCTAATATGGAACAACATATTACAAGTGAAGACATCTGTTCACATTATTATGAGAGTCTCAGTCCAATTACATTCACTATAAATTATGGAAGAACAATTGAGATAAAAATGTGCATATTATTGTTTCAGAGCCTTAAGCTGAGTTGAAGATTAGGGCTCTGTGCATCCTGAATTCTGAAAACATTCCCTGATATATCACAATCCAGACTTAATGCAATGACATAAAAAATTATATTCAAAAGCAGGTTAAACACAACTGTGTAAATATATTTAAACATTGGTTGGCAAAAAAAACCCCACAGGATTTAAAATATCTAGGATTTAAACACTGTCACTAAATTAGAAACTGTGTCATGTCATACTGTCCTGGACAGATACTCTTCCATTGTAAAATTTACCTTCTTTTAAAATTGATACTTGGTTTGCATAGAAATCAGGAGCATCCAATGCAATTCCATTCTTTGATGCAGCCATATCACTGGTGAATTTGTCCTACTGTTAAAAAAAAATATATATTTCTAAATAATCTGGCTCTGTTGAGATGAGAAAGGATTTTATTTTTTCTGCAGGCATCAGCAGGATCATAGGATTAGAGAACTTTATATGTTGGAAGGGACCCATAAGGATCATCTTGGCTCAAATTCTACCTCTTAACAGACCCAACTCACATCACATCATTCAGGGCATTGAGTAGTTACATTTTAAATAATTCTGAAGCTTGACATTTAATGAAGTCTCTCAGCAACATTATTTTTCCCCCTAACGATTAATTGGAATTTCACACTTTGCAAGGTCTGTCCATTTTCTCTCACCCTATCATTTTTCTCCCTAAAAATCATCTCTCTCTATCTTTTCTAAACCTTCTCTTTTAGTACTCAAAGAAAGCAACAGGACCCTTCTCTTATCCTTCCCATAAATAGTAATGGAGTGGCAAAACTGGGCACAGTTGTCTTGATACAACTTCACCAGTGTTGAACAGAGAGGGGAGAACACTTCTCTACCTTCTGGCTTCACTCTTGCTTATGCAGTTTCAGTATTCTTTGTGCTTTATCACAGGGCTGCACAGCTGACTGACCATGTTGTGCTCCTGAAAATCCCCAGGTCCTTTCTGACAGCAAATTGATGAAAGGGAACTGTTTAAGGCAGGCATTATCCTGGCATTATTTAAAAAAAAAAAAAGATTTAATAAACAGGAAGAATATGAGATGGGTCCACATTCTAGCAATTCAGTTTGAGTCTATCAAAAACTGTTAATTTACTTGATGTCATTGCTGCAACTTCAGTGTGTCACAATCTATTAACACCTCAGAGCTTTGTCCTACCTCCATAATAGGGCTTTTTATGAAATTAACCATAATTTTCTTCTCACTTTTGATACTAATAACCTATAATTGTTCAAAAACATGAAATGTAGTCTGTATCTACTCTGCAAATGAAAACTGCCTTTGCTGGCTGCCTTCAGTGACTCTCTCTGGTCAGCCACTGGAAGCTCTCAGGCTGCTCTAGTATTCTGATGTGTGAGCACCTTCCCTTCACTTTTCCTCATGTAAGTGTAGGTTCCTTGCCTGTGTCCTGCAATTAGACACAGGAAGTTTATGAACAAAAATTCCCACTGGTTTTCCTAACTTCTGGTAGGATTCCATATTTCACATGTTCTTTGCTGGTTGTGATAAGAAGCCACAAGCTGGAAAGAAAATACACCTTTTGCATCTTGATTCACAAATGACTGACACAAACCTGGAAAACACTTGAAATCTCTAACAATTGGCAACAAAATGGGAATAGCAGTGGTTGGACTGCAAGGCAGGACATAGGTGAGAAACAGTGGTTCAAGCTTTGGAGGTTATACACATACACATGTATTTGGTATACAATCTCCAAATTGACAGTACCTGGATTTCAGTAGCTTGTAAGAATGTTCCTTCTCATTTCAGCACACTGAACCTTTTGGTTCCCAGGAACGCTACGAGGATCTCAGACTTCTGCAAAGAGTGGAAGTTACTCAGGACTATGAACTTGTGTGGGGTTAACAGGGTAGGAATACAGAGTAGGTTAACAGCTTGGAATGATTATGTCCTTAATTTAGTGCTGCAGGCACAGCAAATGCCTTGTTTTTCACTCAGTAAATGAAAACTAACCTGGGTAAAGCATATCCACCACAGAACCATCTACTTGGGTATCACCTTCCAAACTCATTTTCTTCTCCCTTACATAGATTTGCTGAGGAAGAGCTAATGCTTAGACAACAAAGTAGGAAGCTCAGATCACTATAGGTATCCAGAATTCTTTTATACACAGATTCATGGAATACAGTTGTCTACCATAATTGTTATCATCAAGGATGGCATCTACCAGTCTTACATTTCTATCTTCCTAAGCTTTTTAACATGGAAAGCCAAGCAATTTTATCCACCTTTCTATTGCTTTGAGCTATTGCAGTAATCACTGCTTTGCTTTTACAATGGACAAATAATGGGTGTTTTTCCTTTTTTTCCTAGCCTGACTTATTTTCCCAATCCCCCTCTACATGTCATTCTTTCTAAGTTACTCATATCCTTCCTCTTAGAACTCATTCACCAGCCCCTGGATGCAGATCTAATCTGCATGCCCTGGTGTCTGAGCTCCTGTTATGAAATCTTCCTTTGGTTATGGGGTACCATCACTTGGGGTAGATCTGTTGCACCTTTTCTAAAATAAACCCTTTTCAAACTTATCCAAAGATCTTTCTAACTCTAAAGCTGGGTCTCATGAGACCACAAACTGAACTGCAGTTTTTTTGCTTAAAATGAGAATTCATGTACTTGGGGAGAGATAATTCAGAATAACCATAAACAACTTTTGTAAATAACTTTACCTGTGCTGATTGTCCAGGCAAAATTATGTCAGATATTACAGTTATAACAAATACCTCACTGGAAATGTGTGCCAAGCCTAGTACTCACTACTCCTTTCTTCAGGAAAAAAAACAAGGGGAAAAAAAAGAAAACCACACCCAAAACAAAACAAACCCAAACCAATCTTCAAAAAGTTTTCTGATTCTAGGCAAAAATAGTCCAAAGTCCTGAGAAAGACAAATTACTCTGACCAGGTTTCAGACACGTTTTGTAACACATGAAATGAGCTGCATGCATACCTGGATTGTCCTTTTGGAAAAGATATGACAACAATATCCAGATTTTTAGTGTGACCTTGGTTTTTGACTATCATCTTATAGTGCAAGGATCTCCTGGTAGGAACTGGAGATTGTTCCTTCCCTAGGGAAGAAGTGGGTGTGCTTATGGTGCGGCATGCAGGAGAAATAAGTGACAGCAAGGAGGCTGAAGTCTACAGCCAAAGAGAAATCTGAACAGCTTTAGACTTAGTTTGTGTTTTTTTTAATAGATCTGAGGGAGCCTATGCTTGACTTGTAGGGCATAGTCTGAGATTTTCTTTCACATTTGGTATAAAAAAGTGGCTGACTTCTTATGTGCATTTAAATATTTACTTTGCTGCTTCTCTCTATACATCAGCTATTGAAAGACTGTCAGAAATGACAACTTCACTGAGGTAAATGTGCTACCCATTGCCCAAATACACTGTGCTAAATAGATTTGCTTTATCAGCAAAGTTATCAACCACTTTCATGATGTTTCAGGAATTTCTTTTGTTCCTGAATCCAAATCTCTCATCCAGCACATGTCAAATTATGACTCTAGATAATCCAAAATATTCTCTGGAACATCTGTCCTATCAAGTATTTTAAGTTACATGTTCATGTTACATGCCAGTTCCCTGGTTGTTCAAAATGCATACGCACATGTAGGTTTATTTGTTCCTGAGCACCACCTCAAAGTCCAACTATTTTACTCTGCAAAAAATGTAAATGCAATTCCACTGCATCACCAATTGAAATGGGAAATATGGGTAAGAGCATGGCAGAGCTGGCTCTTTCTGCCAAACTCAACCATCTCGACACAAGGACCCGCAGCACAGAGCACACAGGCACACACCATACCAGTGTTACAGCAACCCCCATTCTGCTGGGCTGGGACAGTCCTTCAGGGGGTCCCAAAGGCTTGGAATGACAAACCCACAGTACCTAACAGCTGTATCCTGGGGCCATGGGCTTGGCCTTTGGTCTATAAAGACTGCGTGGTTCAGGCACTCAGTCCTCTGCTCTCAGCTGCGTGGAGCCAGCCTTGCTCAGCTCCACTCACCCAAGCCAGGTCGGGCAGGGAGGGGAAATGAATGGAAATTTGAAGCACACGTGAAGGACAATGTCATGGATGAAGGCCAAGTCATTTAAGCAGTTCCAGCTACTGGGAGGCTGCTATAAGGACTCCCCAGAGCCTTCTCTTCTCCAGGATGAACAGCCCCAGCTCTCTCAGCCTTCCCACATGCTGAAAATGTTTCATCATCTCCATGACCCCGTGCTGGCTTTCTCCAATAAGTTCACATCTCTTTTTGTCCTCAGGAGCCTGGAGCTGAACACAGCAGTCCAGATACGTCTCACCAGTGCCAAGCAGAGGTGAAGGGTCATATCTCTTGACTGCTTCTCCTAAAGCAGTCCAAAATGCTTTAGGACTTGGCAGGCCCCAGCCCCTTGCTCCTCTCCCAGCTCCCCCAGATTTGAGCTCTGCTAAGGTGAGTGTGTTTATCAAGTTTTCACATTGTTTAATGCTTTGAAAGCAGAAATTTGTCCATTCACAGCAATGCTATTTCTGCAGCTTGCTTTAGTCATTGAAAATTCCTTACCAGTTTCAGTTTCCACGAGGAGGAGTATTTTTCATAAAAGGGCTGTAAACAACATATAATGTGAACATTTTCACATCAACACATCCCACCTCCCAAGACAGCATTTTAGCTGGCAGCTTAGTTTACTTTACGATTTAGCTCCTAAAGATGGCAGTTGTAAATCTGTATATTATTAATTGTTGAGGCATAAAAAGCAGTCAACATACCAATTTGACAAAAGCAGTCTCATAATGCAGAATATGCATATTGCATGTGGACTATTAATAAGGAAGTCCCCTGCTGGTGAACAGGATTTTTCTTAGTATCATTATTATTGTGATAGTAAAATGACCTTGATCAATGCTCTATTTTACTGGTACATTTCTCTTGAGTGCTCCTAATGGTACAATCAGATGTGTGAGGTCAACCCTGATTTTTTTTAATATAACATTTCTTACGATGAAGAGTAGAATCATGGCAAATTTTTGAAGATAAATTGCTATCCTCATTGGAGAAAAAAAAAAAAACAGTGGAATGAATGCAAGAATAGGTTGGTTTACATAGAGACATATTGATGTGCAAAAGTTTCAGTGCACATTCTGTCCTTGAGTTACAGAAACAAACTGGAGAGTATATTCGTGCACAAGAGGCAAAAACAAAGTAAAGTAAAAACTGGGGAGAATCAAAAAGTGCCAAAAGCAACCACCACTTATTATTTCCCTCTTTTCTTGCTCTGCCCAAGTGCTGCAGTCCATTTAAGCTGGCTAGAGCTTCACCTAAACAATGAGCGCTTAAAAGTGGACTCAAATGGCTTTGTCCTTCCAGGTACATCTGCCCTATTGCCAGGAAATACTGACATATGCCTGTTAGCTGTAAACAAGACAAACTTGCCAGCCACACAACAGAGTCAGATAACTGGATAAATTGGCACCAGAGAAGTCCTGAATCTTCTGCAGGGACCAGATTCAGCATGTTTATATTTGTGTTTGTTCTGAATGCAGAGAAGAACTGGGAGAAGGAGAGGCAGGATTTTTATTTAGCACAGTTCTGACTCAATGCACCCTCATACAAAAAAAAGGTGATAATTTTTAGTCTTTTTCTGGGAATCCTGCACTGCACTCTGTTCAGAGAGGCAAACATTTTCAGAATTAACAAACCTCTGTGTTGTGCCTCCTCATGGGGCTCAGCTCTGTTTGTCAGGTGTTTTTCTGTACTCTATCTACTGCCCTTTTAAAACTTGCATGGTCATTATTTTATTTCTTCAGGTTGTTGTAAGTGGTCTCTTAAGCCCTTTTTTTTCAGGCTAAGGGATAGTGAGGATTCATTTTGGCATTTGCTACTGTTGGTAAAGCCTTCAAGTTTCATTTTTACTTGATCACTAAATGGGAGTTTGATCTGACTGACAGATCAGTCCATGAAAATGGCTGCAGTAGATTGCAGTCCTTTCTGTTGTAAAGCTTAGTGAGACACTTTCACAAAGAAAAAAACCTTTGCAGCTGCTGAGATTAAAAAATTGTACTTTTTTTTTTTTAATATGTTGTGCTCCTGTGTAAATGCACTAGGATGCTTCTGTGAAAATAAACGAATTTTTAAAAAGCCTGGAAAGTTTTTGAAGGTCTTACACAGTTTCAGCCTTAGGTGAAGTGTTATAGGTATGCTATAAATCCCTAAAATCACGCAGGTTATAACGATGATGTTAGCTCATCCCCAAAAATACAGATGGAGCGCGATACTGTGTCCTTTTCTAATTTTGATCTAGTACACTGATGCACTTCATTTCATGCAGATTGATCAAAATCAATGTCTAGCTCACAGATCCTTCATTTCATTCTGTTGTTCCAGAATACCTGTCCTCACTGAATCACCGTGCAAGGTAATATATGAAAAAAGAAATAAAAGGACTGTGATCTAGATATTGCTTCAAGTAGCAATAATCTCTGTTATTCCCTTTGTCTGAAGAAACTCACTGTGTGTTGGGTGATTACCTCTTTCCTTCTGCTTTAGTCGGCCGCTTAATTGAGGTCCTGTTTTACAATACTGAATAATGCATATCGATTCATAGCTTTCAGAAAAACTGCAAGAGTAAGATTGGCATCTGGTGGACTTGACAGATGCACGAGGCGCTCACAATGCTTTTCTGTCAGGCAATTCAGTCCCCAGAAAAGGAGACTGCATGACTAATGAGTTTTGCACCTCCTCTTCATGTGCTCATCTGCTTTCCCATTGATGTAATTTATGAGGCACTTCTGTGAGTCACGGTTAGCACACTGAAGTGGCAGCGCTTGGTGGCAGCCATTATAATAACCATAAAGCAAATAAAACAGGATTCAGGAAAGTGGGAAATGAAGTCTTGGCAGCACAGAACACCTGTTTTCTGTTTATGCCGTCGCTAAATATTTGCAATTCATTAAATAGTCACAATCAGAGTTTAATAACCTATTTACATTCACAACTGCTTTTACAAACAGCAATTCTTGCATAATTGCTGGACTTCTGAAGAGCAGGTTTTCTTCATCTCTACTAAATTAAAACTTTCATACCAGTTTGCTCTCATGAAGTGAGTGGTTTATGTGACATCACTTTAATAAAACTTTTGACACTCACATGACCATCTGCTAAAGAGAACAGAGCAGATATTCCTAAACTGTCGCAGGGAGACACTTCTGCAACCCCTACAGACACATCTAACCAAGCAGCAGATGGGGCTCAAAATAAACTTAATGTGTTTGAAATGCAGTTGTGTCACAAAGACACACTTGGAGCCGAGGACAGAAAGTCTTTGGTAACCATGAGAAAACTGCTGCTGCCTACAAGGGTCAATAGGGAGCCATTTAGTTGGTTCTTTGGAAGTGTATCAGTACCAGTACAGTACATGACAGTTTTTTCTGTGTAGCCCACTGGTTTTTGAGATGAACAGAAACACTGTGTTCCACAAGAATACAATAAAGCAGGGAAGACTGTGTTCAGTCAGGAACACAGATTTAAGGTAGATCAAGACAGACAGTGATGTTATTGTACATAGGATTTATTCTGACAGAATATAAAAGTAGGGCTGTCCGGGGTCTTTTTGGTACAAGCCAATAGGACAAGTCATTAATTTCTATTAGCATCCCAAAAGCTGCATTGCTAAAAGTCCAGAAAGCTGAGCAATGCTTGTATGCATGTTATGAAAGAGGGCATAATAAAGTGAATGTGTTCAGCAAGCCATTAGATATTTTTATAAAAGCAGACATTTGCTGACCGTGACAAACATCTAGCAATCCAAAGCTGAGCTTATCATTAGGGAGAACAGAGACAGGAAGCTCAATAAGAAGTGCAAAACACTGAATCAGCATTGAAACTGACTGCATGAACAGCAGTCCTGCTGAGGAGAACCCAGAGACAACAGGGAATGGCAGGCTGAGTACAAGCTGGCAGTGTGGTACTCCTGTAAATGGGGCAGGTTATGGACTGCCCCATGTTAGGATCATGGCAAGCTGACTGAGGGAAGTTCTTAGCTTCCTTCTCTCAGTATTACTGATGAATCCCCATGTACATGCAGATAGGGGTCCTTAAGTTCAATAGGGCCACGGAGAAACTGGAGAGGATCCAGCAGATAAAAGCTAGGATGGGACACAGAACATGTGTGAGGAGCTGGACTTTGGTCTTGTGAAGAGGAGATCAGAGGAGCTGGGCTTTCAGAGGGGTCATCAGCCTAAGTCTGTGCAAATGGCAGCTAAAAGCAGATGGTGTCACTCATCTCTGCCAAAGCTTGAGATGGACTTGAGTTGCAGTTTAGGTGGCTTAAGGTGGGCATTAGGAAAAGATACATTCACCAGGAAGGTAGTGCAGCGCTGAAATGGGTTTTTCATGGGGCAGCCAGAATCTGTGAATTTGGAGGTTTTCAAGACTTCTTAAACATAAACATGACTTACTTAATCTGCTGCAGCAACAGCCCTGTTTCAACCAGAAGGCTGGAGTAGAGACCCCAAGAATTCCCTGCCAAACATTTTTTGCAGTTTTAGGATGGTCTCAGGGTTTAAAACCAGCTCACAACAAAGTACCCCACATCCATTTGCTCACTTCCCCAGCAAGATCAAAGAAACAATTGGAAGGGCAAAAGTGAGAAAACTCATGGGGTAAAGACTGTTTTAAAGGTAAAGCAAAAGGTGCACACACACAAGTAAAGCAAAACAAGGAATTCATTCATCCCCTCCCGTGGTCAGCCAGGTGTTCAGCCATTCCCAGAAAAGCAGGGCATGCTTATACACTGATTCAGGAAGAGAAATGCCATCATTTCAAATATCTCTCTATTAGTTCCTCTTTCTCCAGCTTTATGTACTGAGCATGATGTCATATAGTCTGCAACATCCCTTTCATCAGCTGTGGTCAGCTATCCTGGCTGTGTCTCCTTCCATCTTCCATGCACCCCCACCCCTCTCGTATAAGAAGCAGAAAAGGCTCTGTGTGAGCCCTGCTCAGCAATAACAAAAACATCTCCATATTATCAACCCCGTGTTCAGCAAAAATCCAAAACACAGCCCCAGCCAGCACAGATTGTTTTCTTATCCAATCTGCCCCACATCACCTAGTTGAAAGCAATCTGAAAGCAGGTGGGAAGACTGAAGCCATATCAGCAACACACAAGTTAAAAGGCTCCCTTAAAACTGCAGTAAAGGATTCATAGAGATTGCTTGCAAGGGCATCCAGAGAGAGAGAGTGGAAAACAAATTAAAACTCTGAGAGAAGGCAATCTGAGACCAACAGAACTCAAGCTGAAAAGAACTATTGAGAGGTAAGAGTACACTAAGCCCATTTTTTAAGGTTAAAAAGGTGAGGTAGTATACTGCAGCATTGAAATAAAAAGTTACATTTCTAATATTATTTGCACAGAGGCATCGCTCCTTTATGAAAATAAACATGGGCACTCAAAGAAAAAACAAAGATCCTGCAGAAAATAACTAGCTTTCTTCCCCTTCTGCACAGACCTATGAAGCCCCAAATCTTTCCCTGCCTGGGAAAGTCTGGAGAAGAAAGATGAGATGAAAGGCTTGATTTATTGGAGAGACCCACTTCAACAGACAGAAACTTGGTGGGGCAGAGCACCCTGATACCCTTACAGGCTATGGTGAAGCACTTTCTACTTGCTGAAGTAATGAATTAAAAATAGAGGAATGGCATAGAATTTAGCCATTTTCTGAAGTTGAGTCTGAAGGTGTTCAAAAAGTCAATGTAGCCATTGATTCAAAAGCAGTTCTGTTTGAAAGCTGTTTCAGTGGATTATACCTAGGTCATGTGTGCAGAAACTAATAACATTTCTTGAAGGTTAGTGCTAAAAGTGCAGGGCCGTGATGATAAGGACGTGAAGAAGATCAGAGGGCTGGAGCACTCTCCTACAGGCTGAGAGAGCGGGGGTTGTTCAGCCTGGAGAAGAGAAGGCTCCAGAGAGACCTTGGAGCAGTTTTTCAGTACTTAAAGGGGGCCTATAGGAAAGATGGGAACAGACTTTTTACAAGCACATGTAGCAGTAGGATGAGGGTCAGTGGCTTTAAACTAGAAGAGGGAAGATTTAGGCTAGCTGAAAGGGTGACATTTTTAACAATGAGGATAGTGAGGCAATGGAACAGATTGCCCAGAGAGATGGTAGATGCCCCATGCCTGGAAACAGCCAAGGCCAGGTTGGATGGAGCTTTGAGAAAAAACTGTTATAGTGGAAGGTATCCCTGCTCATTGCAGGAATGTTAACTAGATGAGCTCAAAAGGTCCTTTCCAACCTAAATCATTCCATGATGCTGCTCCATGATTAAACTCTATACATAGCATTATTTCAGAGGTGAGCCACACACTTTTGACAGTAGCACTGCTATTTACTGACCTAAGTCAACCAAGACCCTGTGTCTCGGTGCTGAAACAAATCTATCTACAATTACCCAAGGCAAGTCTGCACACTGCAGTCTCTGTGGTTCAGAGGTTGAGTTTACTGCATTTGTATAATTTTCTGTTAACTGAAACTGCTGATTTATGGATCAAATTTAAATTTTTACCTGAAATTGGTTATTGTGCTTATTAATGCACTGCCAGTCTAGTAAAATCATAGTAACTTAGCTTAGTGTGTTCTCAGTTAAGTAAATATTCATGTGTCCAATACAAGCGAGTTGTATGGAATGAACATTGAGACCTTAAGTAACCTCAGACAAGAAATTTATGACTCAGCTGTCTCGCTGCAGGTTCATTTCCTCTCAGCAGCAATTCAAAAAAGAATTAATCCACTGCAGAATTAGCTTTCTCCAGAAATGCAAATCTTCTTCAGCAGAGCAGCATTATTTAAGCACTTTTATTGCTCAAGCAATTGGGGGTGACGTCTTCTTGGAAGAGCTTATAGAATTTGTAGAGTGTGAAAGTTACAGCAATGTGCAACCACAGCACAGAGATGGAGATAGATGCAAGAAGACAGGAAGCTGAACTGTATGGAAAGAAGTCAATTTTATACTTCATTATGATTTTAGATGTAACCTTCTCAGCCAATGCCTCTGTTCCACATCTGTTATTAAAAATTTGAAGTTGTTCATAATCTTTGTATTTACATTTTTTTCATACTTCTGAATCATTACATTCTCTTGAAACACAAGGGTAAAGATACAAGGTCTCACAGTCCGATTACTCACCCTTTTGCAAACAATCTTATGGCATAATATTTTGAAACCTTAGTTAAAAAAAAAAATGTTTTCTTGCCTTCCAATGTAGAAGCAGATAAATCGTAAAGACAAGGACATTGAAGAAGAAATAGCAGAACAGCTTCTTCCAAAACTACATATACACCAGAAAACAACCTAGACATATATAAATTTGATCTATTCACCTCCTTCAATACTGAAAAGCATTTGCAGTAAGAAATTGAATAATTTTGGGGGTGGACAGGGGTAGGAGGCAATAGGGAAAGAGGAGATGGAAGAAAAATTGCTACAGCAGCAAGATGTTACATTTTTCTAGTTGTTAGACAGGAATTACTTTAATTTTACAGGCCAAAGAGTGATTCTCTAGTCTGCTATTTAAAACACAACTGTAACATTTGAGTTCCTCACAGCCTTGAATATTTTCACACATTCCATCTTCCCAAAGAGAGCACAAGTGACACCAGCCTGATTCCAGAACATGAAACATGGGTAAATTCCCCAAAGCAGTTGAGTAAGTCAAGTAAAACTATCTAATTTCCAGAGCAGAGCTGAGAAGCATGTTTTGAGCTGTACGAGTTCCCTGCAGAGAACACGAAGAGAGTTAAGGTGCACCCAAATGCTAACTCTAAGAGACAACTCAGACAGACAACCTGTTGTGAATATTTGCTTCAAGCTAACTTGAACCCATCTCTCTGCTGGTTAAACATGGAGCCAGATGGGATTTGCTTGGATGTAAATATGTAAATCGTAAACCTTTTCCTTTAGTCAAATGAATGTTACCTGGAACAGCTACAGTCTGCCTAAAGTAAGCTGATGGAGAATATTCAGTACACATATGACTCTTAAGTCAGAATTTTCCCTGGAGGCTTCTAGGGCAGATCTTCAGCTGCTGAAAAGGGTTCCATCACCCTTCTGTAGCAGTGGGTAGAAATTTTCCCTCATAATTCAGCACTCAGGTTCATTCTTTCTGCCGCCTTAGAGCGCAAGAGTGGGGACTGTATCTTCTTGTCTCCTCAAAGAGTTTCCTAGTCATTCGGCCGCGGGCTGTGTGGGACATAGCAGCTGGGAGACAGGGACAAAGAGACAAGGTTTGGATTAGAAGTGCCACATCCTCTCTTTACCTTTTGGCACCATGAGCTGTTTGCAATGGAACTGCAGACTGCCTGGAAGGCAGCTGGAAGGGAGAACACCAACACGTGCTCTCACTTGCTCTGGATGCTGCCTCGAGCACGCAGGGGCCCCTGTGACCCACGGCTGTTGCCCAGCTGCTGCACACAGAACCCCACAAACACACAGAACAAGGAGCCCCACAGGCAGGAAAAGAGAAATGGAATTTCAGGGGCAGATGGGATGGACTGAACTGGTGAGGCAGTGGTCATGGTTTTCTCACAAAACCTTTGTTTGCTAGCTCAGGTCTCTTGAAAAAAAAAAGGAATTGAAATGCTAGCTGCTGCATTTGTAGGTTGTCAGAAACAGATGATTGCACCAGCCCCACTCCCTTCACAAAAAAGCCTGCCTGCTCCAGTGGGGAGAGAGTGTTTGGATTTTCATATGCTTTGTTTTCACAATCAGGCATTAGTTATGCTTAAGGTCCACAAATCTGGTCTTGTGGTTTAAAAAATAGTACAACACTGTATAAGCTATGCAGCATGGGGTTGGGGGTTTTTGTTCAAGTGGCATTACAAAATGGGAAGATAAGACTTGTGTAACAAGCCAGGAAATTTCAAGAACAAATCTATTTGCTGTAAGTTTCTCTCTCATTTTTACAGTTTCAAAAGATTTTCCTGCAAGACTTATTCATGGCCAGTCCCACGTCCTGGGATCCAAATTAAATTCTTCCTATCTTATTCATTTAGTGAAGAACATAGATGTGTGAAAAGCCCTTAAAAGCAGGTATAGAAAATGAATGCAATAATCCACAAATATTTCAATACGGAGACTATTATGCAGTTAGCATTTGGCAGCTAAATTAGAAGCAGGTAAGCAACAAAAATAATCCCCAAACTTCACAAACTCATTTGAATTGAAAAGTACAGTTGCAAGAGTATCCAAATTTGAAACATGCTCTGCAGTATCCTTAGCATATGGTGTTTACTAACCCTGCATTCTGACAAGTATTCAGAGCCTTCTTACTGAAGGAGATGGTCTGATGGTGTTATCTGGAATAACCCTCCTCCTCCTCTATTTTAATGCTGGAGACAGTAAACCATTCAGGTATTCAAGGATTTGCATGCATTTTTGGAAACTGTAGACTGACTTCCCTGTTATTATTTAACCAAAGAATCAAGACTGGCCACAAGTAGAAGCAAGGCATTAATGCATGAGCTTAGTCTTTGTGATATGAAACATCAAAGGGAAAGATAATTAAGAAACAATTTTGACTGAATTAAAAACAATCGATTTGCCTAACCTGACTTATGGCATGTGTAAGGTGGCTCCTTCTCCACTTCCAGGACAGTTGCAGAACAGGTTTGGTGACCTGGTAGCAGGAGAGAAGCAGAAAGTTGCACCTGTGGAAGCATCCAAGCTGTCCATGCATAAACCACACATTATTGACAGGAGGCAATAGCAGGGGACAGTAGTGGTAGGTTTCCATTTGTGGTGGACAGGAGCCCCCATCTGCCTCCTTGGCTTGCTATCTAGATGGATTCATGGCTTGCCAGGGGCACAGATCCAAGGTGTAGCAGAGGAACTACCGCGGATCTTGGGCAACCACTCCCTGCTGCTTATCCACATGGGTGTCAGTAGCACTGCTGGAAGAGATCAGTGGGCTCAAGAGTGCCTACAAGGATCTGAGAGTGAGGATCAGGAATTATAGGCTGGCCAGCCTGCAAAAATGCTGGACCAAGGCTCCTTGGAGCACATTTCTGGGCCCATGTAGAAGAAAGTAATCAGGAAGAATCACCATGGGCTTACCAAGCATCAGTCATGCCTGAACAAGCTGATTGCTGTCTATGATAAAATGACTGGAATTGTGGACAAAGTGGATGACTTTGACCTTGTCTTTAGCACTTGTCAGCCCTTTTTAAAACACTCTTCCTTCTCTGACTTAAAAAATAAAAATTACAACCAATAAAGTTCTGTAGTATTTCTACCAGTTAGCACATGGGTCTTTAGTAGCTTCTGACCACAGTGAGTTGGCATGGAAGAAGAGCTCACACAAAAAGTTATGTGAGTCATCTTATGGCTTTGCCCTGCTGCAGATATAGGGAAGACATTCTCATATTCATTTCCATGAAAAAACAATACAGATTTCCATTGTATTGGCAGATTTTTCTCCCACATATAAGCAATGATCCACACCCAGATCTTTTGGTCTGGGTCCTGCTGAGTGGATATGGGCTGGCAGAGCACCTGGGGTAATGCCACAAATGAGGAGAGGAAAAACAAAGAAAGTGTCAACAAAAGGACATGAAACTGAAGAGATCAGAGGAATAGTTGTAGAAGAAACTTTCTGAGCCTCTGTTAACCGTGACAATAACCAGTCACATTTCTGGGATCACCAGCAACATTTGATCTGGCATCTTTACCAGTTTCCATTGCAATCACTGATATTTGTTCATGTGCTGCTTGTTACATGTTTGTATTTTTGCTTGTGTATTTGCTTGTCTGTACATAATATTCCTTGCTTGGATTGTTTTACTGTTTCTATACACATTTAATTACAATGCTTACGATTATAATCCACATTTGGCTTCTATCACAAAGCAGAGACATGCTCCCATCACATTATTATTTACAACAAAACTGGTGAATGTCACAAAGGTGAGCTAGGGATTCATAAAGTTACATATATTTAGTCGTAGAATAAGTTACTGTGTTCCATTCAGTGATTTCCACAGCTACAGCCTATGGTGTCCCCTTTGCATGCTGACTTACACAGTGAAAGTGTAATTAAATAGGTGATCATTGGAGCTACAGCTGCTCTTTAAGCTTCTTTGTGTTCACGTAAAAGTAAGAATGAGTTATTTCATTAGAAGGAGGGAAACAAATAATTTCCACCTGTATTCTGATTTACGAGGTTAGTAGCACTGCATTTGTGTTAAGCATGAACATACATATCACCTTGACTTCTCTTTGTTTCAGAATTAGAACTGGCCTGGGAATACCCAGATGATCTTCTGAGAAGGTCAAAGCGCAGGAAGGAAGAAGTGGTATTAATAATTCTAGCAAGGCAAGGAGTTATGCACTCTAGTGTTGTCCATTTATCCCTCCTGGTGCCTAGATTCAAATTTTATATTCTCAAAAGTTCTATTTTGCTCGATGCCTAAGCCATAAAAAATCTGGCTAGAAGTGTCAATGTTTTTATGCTAACAATTCACATTCTTTGAGGTCCTGTGGGGGATAGTCTCACCCAGTACACAGACAGGAGCTAAGGAGGCAAGAGAACACAGGGAGTAGAGAAAGCAGTTCTGTCATCTCTTTTATAAAAGAACCCTGAGGTTGACATCAGAGACAATGCTGCAGAGACAGTGTTTCTCTGCCTGTGGAAATCAGAATCTACAGCTCTTTTTGAACACTCACTCCATGAAACTTCATTGCAGCTTCTCAAGTGGCACCTCACAGGCTAATTTGAACTGCAAGCAACCAACAAGTATCCTGCTGATAGTAGGAGTCTTTCTCTGCACTGAACTTCACAGGATATGATAAATGTGTGAGTGAGGGAAGGACCAGAGATCACTTTTAGGCTTTTGAAGTAAGACTAGAGTGAGCAGAACTGGCTTACTACTGCTCCATCCTTGCTCCCTCCATCCAACCCTTTGCAAGTGTATATTCACCTTCCTTTAATTCGTCAGACCTTACCCCCACAAATAAAGAGGTGGAACATTCTTGATACCAGGAAGTCTGAGATGAAAAGCCCTCAGCATCCCAACCTGTACTACTTTGTATGGAATAATTATTGATTATTGAATCAGAGACTTATGGCAACTATAGCTCAAGGTTTAGAACACTTGCCTAGAAGCAGCTGAATACCCAATATGACAGCGATATATTCAAAAAACAAGGACTGTAACCCTTTCAAATTAAAGTAATGAAAATCAATACAAAACCTTATGAGAAAGAAAGGTGATATTAATTTTAAACAAAACTTATTCTCCACCCATCCTATCATTCTTTCCTCAGTTTTACTCATCTAAACATATACACTGGTACTATGGGATAGATCATTTCTGCTTAACATGAAGAATGACATGTGCCAGCTGCTGAATCCTTGCTGTGTATTCTGAAATCTCTTTGCTGGTAGCTGTATTTGGCTACTTATTTTGTACCCCTCAGGAGTCCTCAGTTACTGAAGCATAATCTTTTGCCTCAGAAATTCACTTACAACAGCCTCCAAAAATGTTAGGCAAGGCAGCTGCCCATTTTCTGTTATTTCCTCATTTTGGGTGTCTTGTGGCTGCAGACTGTCTTCCTGGTGGAATTCCAGGATGAGGGGGCACAACCCACATGATATAGCCGTGCAGCCATTCTCTTGTTGTCAGAGTGCCAGTCTTCCACTGCTGAGGCAGCTGTGCTGCTGCCTTGCTGCAAACAGCACCTTCCTCAACTGCTATTGATTTTATTTCTGTCACATATGCCATGGGCCATTGATGCTGGCCATTCTTCCAACCTGTGCTCTAGGCCTTTTTGGGGTGCTTTCATGTAGATCAGTTTTTGTTCATGCTGTCATCTCAGTCTGTGTACCTCTGTTCTTCTCCTCCAGCCTGGGCGAAGGCAGGACAGACTTTGAGAGCGGGGCTTAAAGCACGGGCTTTGCCTCAACTCTCTTATGAGCTGGAAGACTCTTAAGGTGCTGGGCTTTCTTCTGTCTTATCTGTAGGCAGCAGAATACATGGGGAGAATGAGTATACTCCTATTAAGCCTACCAGAGGCACTAAGTTAAACAAGAACAGCGGTCAGTACATGCAGATATACTCCTCTGAGCTGTGGAACCAGACCAGAGATGTCAAGTGTAGAAATTCTCCTTCTGGAAGAGCTCCCTATGGAAAGAGGAATCAAATATCAAATTAAATGTTAATAGTTTGCCACTATCTCCCCCTTTTCACTCAGCTGCTTAAGCCTTACTGAAATACAAGGAAAAAAAAACACAGAAGAAAGCTCATAGAGTCAAATAAGTTATTATAACAACTCACAGACGAAATTCTTGTTCTTCAAAACTCATTTCAAAACCTCATATATAGAGAGACAGTCCTTAGTTTCAAGTCTTTGAGAGACCATTGAAAGACAATACAGTTTGTAGATGTGATGTTTGGAATTCCTAAAGCCAATCTCTCCTGAAATACTTTATTTTTAAGGTTTGATAGACATACACAGAACTGTAGAATTGTATGTGCAAGAATAACAGTAGTTCCTGCTGGAACTATGCACTATGCTTATCTCCATGGCAGCCAAGCAATTAAGAAAAGAATAAGCAAACATCTACTGCTGCATACTTCTTTCCCTCAGCCCTCTTCCTGGTTTTTTGTTATTTGCCAGCAATATGTACTATGATGTTTGGATCAGAAACATCAAGGTTAAAAGAACAGTTACTGAACAGGGCAAAACATTTTATATCCAGCCCTTCAAACTTCTGTTCCTGCTGGAGATATTCAGCCTGATCCTGTCCCACCTGGAATGAGGAGGGACTAAGGGATGAGTGCTGTAACAACTGGGTATCAGCTATCAGCTCTCTCCAGAAGCAGCTCTGCCAAGCCTTCCACTTCACGTTGGCAATCCATAAACCCCAGCCCTAACCTCCTTTCCCGCATCACAGAGGGATGTCTACCTCCTGTGCTGTCCTTTTGTCAGCACTGTGAACCCTTGTGACCGACCCATGGCCCCTTCTCTGGTTGCTGACACAGATTTCTCCACACAAGCACAGGCTAGAGAGTGAGACTGCACAGGAAAAATAAAATAAAGAATATTTTAGGAAGAAGGTAAGAGAAACTGCAGTTGAAGTAGGACTTGATCAGAGAGCCGTAACAACCAGCAGCTTGCTTATACATGGCTGTCCTCATCTATCCACACTTATCTCCATTTTCCCATGCTTCTAATTCCTGCCCCCACCTTGATCCATCTTTTTCTCACCCTTGTCTCCTAAATAAACAACTGTAGTTACTTTTTCCCCATTGGTTCCTGTTTTGCTACCTCCATAACACATTTCTGATACCTTTAGCTATTACATCTCAACCTTACACGATACGGAACCATTAAGCTTGGAAAAGACCTCTAAGATCATCCAGTCCAACTGTTAACCCAGCACTGCCAAATCCACATCTAAATCATGTCCCCAAGTGCCACATTTACACTTTTTTAAATACCTTCATGGATAGTGACTCTACCACTTCCCTGGGCAGCCTGTTCCAATGCTTGAAAACCTTTCTTTGAAGAAGTTTTCCCAAACCTTTACAAGGTTTATTGATATGGTAACATGGACAAGGAGGGTTTTTTCCCAAGATTGCACTACCCAAAAAGACTCCAATATTGCCTTCCAGTTCTCTTACAGCTACCTGGGAAGCTTGTCCTTCTCTCACAGTTCCCCATAACCAGCTGTGAAATCCAGCTGTTCTTCATGGTGTTACACTGTAATGTTTGCCAGCTGCTCACTTTGCTGTTTGTTCTGTTTGGCAGTTTCTCTTGTTATTTTCCCTATTTTCACATGTTCTGTTCCATTACCTAAGCCTCACCATGGGGCCTAGTCATCCTCATAATGTATTTCAGTGGGGAAAGTAATCCATAATGTGTCCCGGTGCAGAGATCACAGAAAAATACAAATAACTTGTCCCATAGATGGAATCACAAAAAACATGATTGGAAAGGATTTCTGGAAGTCATCCAGGTGAGTCTTGAGAATTGCCAAGGCAGGAAATTCACCACCTCTTTGGTCAACCTGTTTCAGTGCTTGACTGCTCTCACCATAGAAGAATTCCTTCCTTACATGTCACTGCCAGTTCTATTGCTCTGCCTTGCTGCTGAAAAATTTTCTTCTTGTCATTTCACTGCACACATCTGATCCAAGTCTGGTTCCAAGCAAAGTTCTCCTTTACAGCATGAAAGGAAAGTTTCTTCCCGTATCCTATGAAGTCCACTTTTCTGCTTATCCTATCACAACATCATCATGTGTTGTTCAGGACAAAGAAGAGGTTAAAAAAAATCAATTAAAATTAACCAAATTACATAATGAAAATAAAAGTCAGCTGCCTTTCCTCATAAATGGTTCAAAGGCCACATCACAGTTTTCAATTCTGTGGAATCATCTCCCCTAAATCAAGGCTACCTCTTGTACAGAGAGAAAAGGAGTTTAGAGCAGAACAGGGAGAGAAGCTATTCCAAAGCTTTAAATGAAAGGAAAGATACTGTCAGAAATTCAGAAAAGGAACTCTATAACCTGGCTAAGGATGTTAGTATTGTCTGAGTTGCAAAGCAACTATATAAGTTATTAATTTCAACATTAAGTAAATTCTGTTATTTCAATAATGAATTACAGTCTACTTTGTATTATTTAGAAGAAACCAAAATGTACTTTGTAGTGATAAAGTACTTCTCAATCTTTTACTTTACAGCAGCCTGCCACTGACATATAAAACTCATACACTGGATAAAAAATACAAAATTCTTAATCCAAACATGGATACCCAGATAGAAGCAGACTTCTTTCCTCAGTTTTTCCCCTTTCCTTGAGATGTTTTAATGTCACCAAACCTGAAGTTGATCTCTATCACTCAAGTCCTTCTATTTTTTTGTATCTGCATCTCTGTCAGTTTATGGCAGAAAGATGTATTATATTAATCAGTGTTCTGCTGAAGGTACAGCATCTTTTTTGATGCTCATAAGATTTATGAGCTAAAACAAGCCCTAGTCAGCATAGATGTTAACTACTTAAAAAAATGCTGTTAAAATCATCCCTGAGCACTTTTTTTTTTTTTTTTTTTTGGTGCTGAAATAGGTGCTAAAGCATATTCAGACATTTTGGTTGTTGTACCATCTCATGGTAGAGAAAAAAATTCAGTGACATGAAAAAAGAGAAAGCCACACAGGATAAGATGTGAAATCATTTAATAGAAGATCAGCAGCTTAATAAATTTGCAGATGTAAGTATTTACTTATGACTTTTGTGATTTGTACCATGTAAGAAACTCATATCACATACTTAGAAGTAACACACAGATCATTGCATAACTTCTCATCAGTTAGAATAATTCTGCTTTTGATTGTACCATGGATATGATCAACCAAATGATAATTGTCACCTAGTGAAAGCTGGGGAGGTTTTACAGATCTCAACAGACCAATTTACACTGGTGAAGCACCTGATTCATCCTTCTTCCTCCTCTCCTGGCACTTCCTTATTGCTTCTTTGGGAAAGGAAGGTAATTTCACATTTGCAGTCTATCTAGGAATTTATTTATTTTTAAATAAGGAAAAGTTTCTTCTGGGTATTATTGGAGGGTGAACAATAGCCTCCGAACTTAATTCAAAAAGCAGCTCTTAAGCACACAGTTGTATCATGAATATTTATCTGGCTGCATGCAAAAGCTCTGAATATCTTGGCTCCACTGCTCTCCTTCTGCATGAGACCCCCCTTTGTTGGGAAAATGCTGCCATCGCAACCAAGGGCAGCAGAAGGCGAGGGGCTGGCAGGCAGGAGGGAAAGCAGGATGGGTTTTTCAGGCTAATTACAAGGTTTTGTGTTCTGGGTCACCTTGTAAATGAGATACGATGCTCAGAAAGCTGCAGCCAAAGCTGCTCGGCAGAAAGTGGAGCACACGCACAAAGGTTCTGCTGGTGTTTAGCCTTTCTTGAACACAACCTGCAATTTTCATGGTGAGCAATTTCAATGGCTCCAGAAAATTGGTTCCTAGGGCATCTTGCTAAATAGACAAAAGTTGTTTTTATATGCCAGGCTGTAAAACCATTCACTCTGGGTCTGGTGAGTGATCTGTATCAATAGGCTTCTTCCCTCAGAATTTTTACACACTTGCTAAAATGCATTAAAATTAATTTTAACACAGCCTCAACGAAACAGATTTGAGCAGCTTTGCAAGCTAATGCTGCTTCAAACATTTTGTCATATTGATCAGTTTAGCACTCCTTCAGTTTAAGGCTGGCATGATTTCTGATTATCTGTACTGCACATGTAAAACATTTCTAGGCTATCTGAGGAACAGATCTGAAGGCCAGCTGGAGTCTGGTTCCTACATCTCCTCTGCCTGCGGCCTGTGCTTATGTTTTTCATTCACCTTATAATTCTGCAACTTGAACCACATTTGCCAAAGGAATATTGTGAAAATTAGTATTTTCACTGCTCTTTGGTGGTGCCTCACCCTCACTCCTGCTGTTTTCTGGATGACAGCGGGCTGGTTGGTTTATTTCCACAGTAGGGTTCTGTTTTCAATGCTGCTTCACATAAATGAGCACCAAGGGCACTGTCACTTAAAACACTGTACAGGGTGTATATGTGTTAGACTCAGACCGTACCAGGGCTGATGCCTGATACAGGGTATGGATGTTGTGGGGACATGAAATTGCAGACAGGACTGTAAGAGCACTTTGGGGGCCCCTCAGGTAATTGCAGCCTAACACACCTGCACACTGCACCTCAGCTTTAACCATGCAGCTCTGCAAGGAGAGGACTTGGCTGCTGAATATTTTGCAGCCCTGGGGCTTGTTAAAAGCTGTGTAGATGTGGCAATTAGGGTATGGTTTAGTGCTGGACCTTGCAGTGCTGGGTTAATGGTTGGACTCAATGGCCTTAAAGGCCTTTTCCAATCTGAGCAATTCTATGACAGTGTTTATCTGAGGTGTTGATGAGGACATCAGGATGGACTTCTGTCCCTCACTATTCCCAGTCTGCCCCTCACAGATATTCCCCAGCAAGCCATTAACAAGATGTACTCTTTTAGGGTTTTGGCTTTGTTCCTGTCTGCCTTGAGCAACAAGGATAAGTCACAGAGAAAAAACAGAGAGAAAAACAAGGATACAATGAGTCATCACTTTGATAGCTCAGATCAGGCACATAACTGCTAGAGCTTGCTCATAAATTTGGGGGTCACAAGGTTTAGTTTACATCAGAGCCATCATGTCTAAAACCTACTTTTGGACTCCGTCTGCTTTTTAGTGAAATATTTTAGCCTAGCTCAACTTTTATAACTAAGACAAAAAATGCCTGAGTGAAACCTTATGTTCTCCAATTATAAGAATTTCTCAGGAATGTAGTAGGGCTGGTAAGATGATCTTGTCTCTTCTAGCCTTATACATAAGTATTTAATCAAGTTCTTTATCTTCTTTGAATTCTCTGTGTTTAATATTACAATCGCTCTGGTTTTGCTTTTTTTTTTTTAATCTTAGTTGCAGTAATAATAAAAGTTGCTGTTGTATAAGAGCTTCAACTGTATGAAAAAATCCAGTCAATTTTGCATATTCTCTCTGCAACAATAGACAGCATCTTCCTTTAAAATACGTCAGTCCTTTGAAATGAGCAAGCAATTTGTTGGTCAGTGCAACTAAACCCTAAAGAGGCAGTAAATCAATCCCTGCCCTTGAGTCCCTCGGTTCCACAGTAATTGCAAAAGATGCAAAATTAAACAAGATTTTCATTCTAGCGAACAGAGTCAATTCAGACCAATGGAAGAATGGGAGAATATTGTCTATTCCTCAGGCAAATCTAAATCATTCATCCTGCCCTTACTAGGGCTGCCACAGGACTGTTGCAAAAGCAGCTACTATAAAAATGGACCAGAATAGCCTTTTGCCTCATCATCACATCTCCCCAAATACCGCTGCCTCTGCAATACTTTTTTCTGTTGCTATTCCCAGGAGATAAACCAGCTTCAATAATTTGCAGCAATTTATAATTATTGATGAGTCTTCAGGTTGCCTTCTTGAAAGGAATACATATCCCATTAACATGAATTTGATTATTAGGACCGACTTCAACCCCCTCTTTTCTACTGGACAAAAATGTGTGGAAATTGTTCTGCAGTTTTCCAGCTCTGCAGTTTACCAGATCACTTAAAGAAAACAGACCAGCAAAATTGCTATAATTCCTTTCAATTTTTAATAGTCTCTTGTGCTGGGGCTTTAATCTGTATGAAATTGCTAAAGCACTGAGTAAATAAAGCAGCTGTTACAGCTCATGAAGCAACAATATGGCCATGGCTTGCTGGAGAATGTTCAATCCTACTACACATAGTACATATAGTCACTTACAAAAGTATAAGTTAGTAGAGAATACAGAATTATAGTTTAAAAAGGACTCCTGGATTCTTACATGAGAAAATGTCAGTACTGCATGATGTGCACAGTGTGGCGTGGGACCATTACAACTGACAGATGCACAATTCCAGGTTGTGTAGGGCTGGATGACTGCATACCTGTACATTTAAATACCATTTTTATATCTGTTTACACATAATCGCTAACATGTGTCTGTGGCTGTTTAAATTATTGTACAACCGCAGGCTGTGATAGTTTGAACTTTTACATATTCATTTAAATGTGTCTGTGTTTATTTGACCAGCCCCAGAGCGCAGATAAGAAGATAAGAAAAGGAAATGCCAAAGCTGTGAGACAGAAATTCTTTTTTTCTGTACTTTTCAAAATGCATCTGATGTAGTTCCCAGATGGCTTACAGGGGTGAGTTAACAGGCCTACAATATTAAAACTCAGTCTATTAAGGCTGTTTTGAAATTAATGTTATATCAGTGGCAAGAGGTCTTAGGCACAGCAATATGGTTTTATGCTAGAGTATCTTTGTACAAAGGAGAATGTCTCTATAACTCCCAGTTTAATATTTACTCTCAGAAAGCACATGTACCTGATCCAGCAAATGCACATGTGGCTAAGGTCCTTTTCCTTTGCCATCATTTAGAAAAGAGGATTTCTAAACATTCTATCAATGTTGACAAATCCTCTGAAAAAATACTGGAGGGTTTTATATGTGAATCGAAATTGACATATACTTTATGCAAATATTTGCTTAAAAGCTGTGTACATTGTCTTTGCCTTAAATGGCATGGATAAATAACAGTGTGTGCAGATATCTTTGTAGGTCAGGAATCTGACTTGCCAACTACATTTGTAATCCTGAAATAAGGAAGAACGCTTCAATCATAGAGGAACAGCAGAAGCAAGATTATATATTAAGGAAAGTATGTATTAGAAATAAGCTAACACAGCTTTTGGTGCAGGGAAGGCTTTACACAGACACAGGGAGGGCTGTTGGAGCTGCCTAACAGGGTGTGTGAATGTCAGACATCAAAGATGCATAGACAAGCTCTGTTTGGATTCCTGATGGTCTTCAACAAGAGACCTTATAAAGACTCTTGGAGCATCTCAGGTTTTAAAAAGACTGAAGTGAATATTGGAAACAGTTCAGAGTGGCAAGTATGATCTGAAGCACACAAAGGTTTCTGTATACACAACAGCTAAACAGAGTAGCCTGAAACCGGGAAAAATATGACTGGGAAGGGAATATTGCAGTATTCTACACAACAACAAGTGAAGAGGAGAGAAGGAGACGTGTTCTCCATACGTCTTCCAATGCAAGCACTCAGAATTAAATTAGTGGATTACTGAATCAAATAAAAGTAGACTTCTTCACATAATGCAAATATGAACCGTGGAACTCCTTGCTCTGAGATTTTGTGGATGTTGCAGTTTAAAGACATTCAGAGGGCAGCCCAAAAATTCATGGAGGAAAAAATTGAGACTTATAAAGCTCAAAGGTAATATACATCAAGATGATGATGTCACAGAATCATAGAACTGTTAAGGTTGGAAAAGACCCTCAAGATCATTGATCCCAAACATTAACCCAGCACTGCCAAGTTCACCACAAAACCACATCCCCAAGTGCTGCATCTACACATCCTAAATCAGTGGAGACTAGGGAAGCATAGCCAGTCAGTCAGCTGTGACCTGCTACATTGTTCTGAGGCACAATTTTCTCTGCCCACAAATCCTCTCTTCACATGCCTGTGATGTTTCCTTAGGCTGTTTGTGTTCCTCAGATAATGATATAAGGTAACAGCAACACCAATATTTGCATGGCAAGCTTTGTAATTGATTCTATGATAAATTTTGGAGCCAAAAAGATGAGAGAAAAAAAGAGATTTACTAATGACTTCCTTTCTTTTGCTTTCACCATGCTCTCAATGAGTTACAACATGTACTCAACATGTACTAAGGGTTCTTTCCCCTCCACTCAAATCTACATAGAGCATCTAAGCTGAGCAGCAAGTTAGACTTTTCTTGGAATCATAATGCTCTGCAACCATGAGTATCCGCCTCTAGAGATGACAGAGATTAGGTGTCATCTCCAGAGCAGAGCAATTTTAGGAAGTCCATTTATATAAAAGCAGAAAGTCTGTCCAAGGAAACAGTGTATCTATGTGTCTTCTGCAGTGCACTGCGTAAGAGGAGCAATTTCCAGGCTGGGTAAAAAGCAACGTCACATCGTTTATGCCTAAGGTCTCAGAAAGAAGAAATGTTGTTGGGTTTCTTTCACACACTTCTCTTAAACACAACGTGCTGTATCACTGAATCCATCTTCTGTTTTATTGAGTAGCAGATGCCTATTCAATTATTCATTTAAGTATTGTAACCTAATAAGTGATGACTGCAAATTTTATTAAATAATCGTAGACCGAGTGACATCTGGTGTTTGATCAGAGAGCTATTCAAAGCCATTTTTATCTGCTGGAACTTCTTGGGTCTTATGCTTTGACCAAATCAGAGAATGTCTCAAAAAAGTTCAGGTCAAATGTAATAAAATAGTAGTAGTAATAGTCTATTATTGAAAATGTAGTAATACTTTAGAACAAATAATAAGCTTGAAAATTGAATTTCTCACGTATTTAAATGAAAATCTCTTACTTTAGCAGTGTGTTTCTAAGGTAGCCCAGGGTAAAATATTTTCTCTACAAAAATGAGACCTATCGGTGATTTCAGAAACAACTACAAGTTTCTGTTTGTTTACTGACAAGGACTAATAATTTCAATGATGGTACAGAAGTGGCTTGGTATATGCCATTATATTTATATAGACACAGGAATTTTGAATTCCTAGTAACACTCCAAATAAAAGTTTATGAGTGTCAACCATTAGCATGCTATTTTTTTTTTGCTGCAGAAATGATATAAATATCACCCAAGTAACTTATTAAATAATGCAGCAAGACACTAATTTGAATTACCTTTTCCCAGATTTTATATAAAAGTAGCTTTGTTTTCCTTTGGGGAATATTTGATTATCTAGTGTAATGAAATTGCAAACAGCAAGTGAAGTAGATTCAGGTCAGGTCTGTAGGAAAAGAAATTTTAAGTGCCATTCCTTAGCACATGAAGGGACTTTTCTTCCAGGAGACGAGAAAGAATTGTTTTGGAAATTTTCATACTGTGCAGAAAGATGTTTCATTTTTACTGTCTGAATTACATCCTATTGAGACTAAATACAATCTAGTTCTCAGTATGATATATGTCACAATACAGAAAATACAGATTCCTGACTTAATTGCAAGAGCTGTTACAGAAGTATCCTTTATTGTGTGCTCGCTTCTCCATTACTTTAATTAAGAAAATATACAGAAGGATCTTAAGCATATGGAAGTAATTGAAATAGATGCAGCAGGCACAGTTTTCTCAGAGCAGGGCAGATATTCATGTCACCTTGGCTCTCTGCTCTGCAGAGCTGGAAGGACATCTGGCACCTGCCCAGAAACGCTGCAGCTATTAATCATAGTAGAGTAAGAAATGACTTTGTGTTGAAACATGAGTATCCAGAAATATTCTTGGCAGGGATATTTCTCTATTATGAACTTGCTGTTAAGCTGACTGTTTGGAACACTTCTTACACATTTTTTAAGTCTTTGTTTTAGAATTCACCTTTTAAATAAATTTATTTAGCAAGGTTTCAGTAAAACTACAAGTTCAGTGAGTAGTTTCCAACTGATCTAGTTAAAATCTCAAAGATCACTCAGGGCAAAAAGAAGTGGATTGCAGGGTTTATCTGCTCTATTTCTGTGATCAGAGGAGAGTCAAAGATGAGATTATAGAGTACCTGGGGTAACTGCTAGAATCACACAATAAGCACTTTCAATCACTTAGGAGCTGCACTCATCAAGAAAGCAATTTTTAAAAACATCACAATATGAAATATCTGGGAAATTGTCAAACCATTCCAACCACTTAGCAGTTCATCCAACCAAATTAGAAAGGTCAGTCACTGAAACCCAAACTGCTCTGCCTAAGATGACTTTTTTGCCATCAAGAGACTCTCTTCTGAGTGGTATGAGAGAAACAGATTGTCTCAGGCACACTGGTAATTCATCTTATACTGAGAACTGGCTAACAATGACAGTGCCTTGATCTGCATGAAAAAAAAAAAACAAATTAACAAGAGCTATAGGTTGGATAAACCAACAGCTGAGCAGCATCCAACTCCTGTAGCACCTATGTCTGTCTCTGTCAGACTGCACAGCTCTCCATTACTTGCAAAAAATGTTTCAAGGACAGGGAAAGACTGGGCACCCAACTGTTTCTCCTTCCAATAAAACAAGGGACAGAGATGCTGAGCCTTAACAGGTTGCAGCAAAATCCTCAGCACCTTCTTGATCTGTTTCTTTCTGTGCCTGAGCAACAGAATTTTACACTGACTTTATCCTAAATGGAGTATAGGAGCACACACTCCATTTTAAAGAACTATGTACTGAGCAGCATTACCCAGCATCTCCTCATCTCACAATGTATGTAATAAAGATAATTGTCAAAAAAATAATTACCTGTAATTACATATTCAGTTTTATTTCCAAAATCTTATTAATCTTACTAAAAATCCAAGGATGCACTTGAAACCTGAATGGTTTCAAACTTTCCTTTGAGATAATTAAAGGCCAACAAAAATCTATTTTAGAAGCTTTGCTGCCTGGCTGATGTTGTTTTAATATTACCCTTAAAAAAATTCCATCTTGCCTCTAACCATGCAGGTAAGAGAGTGGGAAAGAGGAGAGATCTAACAGTGTCCTTCACCAAATGCCTTGAAGGTTATCATCAAACAAAGCAGACTTCTGGATAATTCAGACACGTGCTCCTTTTCAGAGAACCAATTAACAAATGAGAAAAAATATGTTTTTTCTGCCCCATATGCAACTGGAAATGGAAAGCACGATTATTTCTAGCAATTCTCACTCTACATTATAAACTCATACACACTCATTCTGGCCACCTTTTCTTGTCTGAGACAAACATAATTTACAAGAGTTACCTCTCTTCAATATTATGGTAAATATGAACAGTTGTAGCAATAGCAATATTTTGAATTGCTAGCCCAGAAATCATATGCAAAGCAAGAATAAAACAACTGAATAAGAAAGTATCAAAAAGTTAGAACAGAAGCTGAGCAGAACATGAAACCCGATAATTTAACTGAGAGTTTTTTCTGGGTTTGTTTTTTGGTAAGTTTGTTTATTTTTATTCCTAATGTACATATCCGCCACCCAAAAAAAGTTTTTTTAGATTCCTCACAAAACACAGGCAGCTGAAATTTTGTGATGATGTGACCTAATGTTATACACTAACCCTCCATCTCCACTAACTAGTCCAGTCATCATGTTTACCACAACTACCTAGATATCCAGGGACAGCATGTGATCCATGCTTTGGCTGTAAATGACCTCTCTGAGCTAGGGAAGCCTGAAAGCTTCTCATCAGCAAGCATGGGTGCCAGTGTTATGGGGGAGCCATCATCACTGTGACCAGCCTTGGGCACTTAATTCATTAACTAATGACAACAATAAATCAATACACTTACAGAGCAGATATTTCACACATTTTCAGGGCCTCTGGGCTGCGGCACTGCTTATCCCTCATGGCCCTCTAATTCCAAGCTAATCCCAGGACAAGGGGTGATGGCTTCAAACCAAAAGTGGGCAGGTTTAAGTGAGGTATTAAGAAGAAATTCCTCACTGGGGGGGTGGTGAAACACTAGAATGGGCTGTCCTGAGAAGCTGTGAACGCCCATGTCTGGAAGTGCTCAAGGCCAAACTGGAGAGGGCTTTGAGCAACTCCCCCATGGCAGGAGAGTTCAAACTAGATAGCCTTTAAGATCCCTTCCAATGCAAACTATTCAGTGTTCTATAAATCCATGAGATATAACTAAGTCTTCTTGGAAGCACTAGTCTTAGAGTCCTACTCCACCAAATTTGAAACACAAGCTGGTGTCAGTGCAAGGTGACAGAATACTCCAGCATCCAGAACAGTATCTACAGGCTCTTACCTCCTAAATGTTCTCTCAACTATCATTTAAATACCATGTCCCCTGCCTGCTGTCAACAATTTTGCTCTTAAGCTCCTTTTCCAACTACATTATAAACACACGAAAAATCCTCTTTACCTGTGTCCTATATACATCCCACTTGGCAGCCACAGGCCTTGCTCCAACAGCTCCTAGGGACCCAGGGCAATCCAGGCTAAGCCAAACACAAACATGCAGCACCTTTTCCTTGTCACTTTTCTCTTCCAAGTTCATACAGTAAAATTGTGAAGGTGAAAGTGATCAGAGGTGGAACAAATACCAGGAAAAGCAAGTGTGCAGGGCAGGGTAATATCAGGCAGCAATTAGATTAACCTAGACTGGTAGGTAACAAATTTTAAAAGGAACACCTAGTTTTCTGTATTATTTTTTCCTCTTGGTATGTCAAAGTTTGGTGGTACCTGGCATCACGGATGGGCTGTGCTTCAGGCAGGAAACTGAGCACAGACGTGCTTCAGGTGTGCAAACTATGCCACCACTAAATCCAAACATGCCTAAATCCCTGTTAAGCCTTCAGCAAACTAGGCAGGCCTGCTACAGAGCACATGCATATAGTGCTATTTTGGAACTCCTGCCCAAAACCACTCAATTTAGCAATCAGAACAAAGTTAAAGCAATAAAATAATCTGCAAAAAGTCAAGATAGATCTGGGAGAACAAAGATAAGCACAAAGGTCTCCGCTTTCATAAATACCCAAGACTAAAAGGGCTCCTCTTGCTCCCACTGCAAACCCAATCTATTCCACAAACCTCTGATCCCTGGATAAGCAGCCACCATCCTATTCCATACTGGGGCTCCCTGAAGTAGGAATAGTTACAGATCCCACAGATGAGCTCACAGCTAACTAGGACTTCAGGGGACAATCATTGATCCCAAAATCTCCAGTTTCAGGTACTAAAATGGAGGTTTTCATCATAAAACCAAATAACCAAGCTGACACCACCTTCAGATGTAAAATTTTAAGAGCCAAGTTTTGATACACATTTTGTTTCTATCAGTGTGGAACTGAGGAATATGCTATTTTTTTACAGCTTTCAGTTCACACTCCAAAGAGAAGCATACAAAAGAAAAATGTCAGGATTTAATTTTTTTCAAATTTTTATTCAACAACCTGCTTGCAGAAAATGAATAAACAAAATCTTACATTAAATACTGTACAAAATATTGAAGTTGTAAAGGAGCTAGTCCCCAGGTATGCTCACTTCTTATATCCTTAGCCATCTGCACTGCAGCTCCCAGAACAAAAGATCTGAAGGTTTTCCTGGCTGAAACTAATTATGACACATGAGAACTGCAGCCCTTGACAGGCTCCTGCTCAGTAGAATTTGGCAAGACAAAAGCAGTCAACTGTTTGTACTGCAGTAATAAACCCCTGAAGTTTACAAATGAAAAATAATCAAGTGTAATAAATGCATTTCTCTTAAAAAAACAGATGAGCCTACAGTCCTGAGGTATACTTTTCAGAAAACAAAAAACCTTGTTTTTCTGCTATGGAAATGCACTTTGTGGGAAATGCTCTGCATTGATGACCTGTAGCAAATTACATTTCTCAAACCTTCCAGAAAAGAAAAGCAGATTACCATAGGAAGTTTCAACCACAATCACTGAGTAGAAGTCTTCAGAAAGATTCAACAGCTTCAGACCAGAACCATGAACAACCATCAAGCCACTTTACAGTGACCACTGCCCCTTTTAGTACAGTTGTTAGGAGGGCTTAGATCCTCTCTCTCTCCAATCAATGTTTTCATAATGTGGTGTCAGTTTATGAGATGTTTTTAGAGCTATTAAAGGCCAACTTAAGGAGGAGGATCTTCTCCTCTAATAGCTTTGTACTTTGCCATATCTTCTGGGAACACCTTTGTCAGTTCTTGAATTAACAGGCTTTTAAATTTCTGAAAAGAGAAAAAAAAATGTATATACATCATCTGGACAATTTATTTAGATTTCATCAAGCTGATGAACAAACATGTTTGTCAACACACCTCTCAGTGAACTAACGTACCCAAAAACCCCCAAAACCACACAAACAAAGAAAATGATATTTACAAAATCCACATAAAATGCCCAAGTGAAATCCACGAGGAATGCACCAGGCAAACTAACATATCTGTGAATTCCCAGAAATTCACCTGCATTTTCTCCTAAGAAATACAAAGCAGTTGGACCCCTCAAGTAAACTCTGGTGCACTCATATCTGCCTGACCTTACTAAGGAAAGCTGATTAAGGACATGTCCTCTTGGTTTGATATGGAATCCACTCCACCTTCAAAAAGCAACTCACCCTGCCTTAGAAGTACACAATTTCACAAGCACAGAGAAAAGAAAAAGCAGCTCAGGACTTATCTCCATATGTCTACATTCTGCAGTACAACTTGTCATCCTCCACACTAAGTTCAGCCAGAGAACATTCTCGGAACTCACTAAACTTCCTTTTCTGATTGTGTTTTTCTGCAGTAGTTCCAGGAGTGAAATGTATCACAGAATGCTTAGGTTCATACTAAATGAAAGTACAAATTCAGAAACCTCTAAGCACTAGCATGCATTTTCACTAATTTTATAAAGATTGACTGATGATTATAGAGCATATTTTACATTTTAAACCTCTATTATCCATTCTAGACTGGAAAAATACTCCTTCTGTTTGCTTATTTTTAAATTTGCACACAGCAAATTACAGCAAAATTCCACACCTGCAAAAAATCTAAGTAAAATATCTCTACTGCTACATATAGCTTTAATCAATATAAAATCACAGTGAAAGCTGCATCCCCAACTGCAGGATAAACTACAGGTTTCCTTTCCTGAACAGGCTGCATCAGCATCAACTAAGATACAGGGATGCAGAGTAATTTGTAAGACAAATCACATAATAACAGAAGTTAATAACTGCACAAGTGAAACATTCCCACATATTTACAGGAAAGTAAAAATTTATCAAATACATTATTGCATTATACTTGCATTACTTCTGGCTTACCTTCATAGTGTCAATTTTTCCTTTCACTTGCTCATTTTTAGCCAAAGCTCGCTCCAGACACTCTTTAGTGTAAAGCTGAGGGTTGCGGCCTTGATCGATGTATCTGAAAACACAAAGACACTGCTAAATGATCATTTTCTACTAGGATGCTCTCCAAGGTACAGAATTACTCATCTTGCTGTCTTTTTCTTTCCACTATTATCTGAAATGTGCATTTTAAAAACCACCACAGTTAAACTCAGCCGTTTCCAAAAGGCAGCTCAAGGACGAGGCCATGGTCAGCAAACTCGTGTTTCCAGAAAGCCAGGAGAGCTTTGAATGAAGTATCAAAGGCACACAAAAAAAATTATATATCTACCAGCAATAAGCACAGATGATCAGAGGAAGATGGTCCTTTTCCAAGCAACTGGAAGGGCACTACCAGGAAGTGGGTTAGTTAGGACATGGTGAGCATTAAGCACACAGGAATACGGCACCCAGCAAATCAAGGATGAGGAGGGGCTGCACATACCACAGTAAAGAGTAAATAATTAACACTACTGTATCAGCAAACTCATGTGCAATTTTGTTTTGCAATTCCTGGCAAAGGGAAACTCACAAGAGAGAACATTTAAGAGAGTCATCACAAATTTACAGCTGGAGTAAAAGCCCAATTGAAAAAAGCAGTGTACAGCCAGTAGCACACTGGAGTACAGCAGACCAGCAATGTCTGGACCTAGAAGAAACACCAGTAAATTAACTTATCAGCTATATCACAAAAGCTCTCCAGTATAGCTCTCCCTCTATGTTAATTTTTCTTTTAATGTTGCAATTCTCTGCCAGACTGCCACTCCTGAAACTAAACCCCTGAGTACCAACTTACTTGATTTTCACTTGGAACTTTAAATCCTGATCCTAATCTAGTGTAAAAGTTTATTTTTAAAAAGGAAAGCTGACTTACAAAATGGGTGTCCTTGCCCATGACAGGGGAGTTAGAAACTGAAGTTCTTGAAGGTCCCTTCTAACCTAACCCATTCTATGATGTTATGAAATCATTAAATTCGGCAGAATTCGTGTTACATTTGCAGAAGTCAAAAAAAGTCTGAAAGGCCAGGCTGGGCAGGGCTCTGAGCAACTCATCTAGTAGGTAGCATCCCTGCCCACAGTGGGGGAGCTGTAACTACATGAGCTTTAAGGTCCTTTCCAACTCAAAGCATCCCATGGTTCTATGAAGACAGCTATATATTTTATGACTTCTACCTTTCTGCCTTCTCACAGGCAGAAGGTACTTCTGACCTCCTTCTGCCTGCCCACGTTCTCATGAGGCACTCAGAAGGACGGGGTTTGATACAAGCAGCCCTCAGCCAAAATACCCACGCTGCGAAGCCCGGTTACCTCCAGTCACCGACTGCAGCACCCCCCCTTCCAGGCACACACACACTTACTCAAAAACCTCCAAGGGCACGCTGATATCGTGAAGCTGCTGCCGGCATTTGTCGATATCCTGCAAGCCCGTCACCATGAAATTCCTGTTGGGAAGACAAACGGGTCGGGTTTAGCCGGTTTCGAGGTCACTGCGCTGCCCCTGACGGTAGGTGCGAGGCCAGCGATACCCAGGCAGAGAGCGAGAGAGCCCTGAGGCACCCCCTGGGCCTGGAGGGGGAAGAGGCCCTGCGGCCCGGCCCGGCCCGCCCCCGACAACGGCCCCTCACAATTTCTGATTGAGCCCCGTCTGGCTGCTGGGCTGGAAGTCGCTGACGATGATGCCGAGCTGCCTGATGTTCTCCACGAACTTCTCCAGGTGCTCCTCCAGGGAGTCGAACTTCTCCGCCATCGCCGCCGCCGCCTCCCCCGCGCCGCGCCACTTCCGCTCAACAGCGCCTGCGCGGGAGGGCGGGAGGGAGGCGGGGCGGCCGCGCCCCCGGGCCAAGCCACGCCCCTCACAAAGCCCCGCCCCCTCCCCTCACGGGTGGCGTCGTCCCGGGTCCCGGCGCTGTCGCTGAGGGGACACCGGAACAGCGCCGGTTCGGCGGCCACACGCCGGCATTGTGTGTTCGAACGTGTCCTGAGTCTGCCAGCTCTGAGCCCTCTTCGGGTCTGTGTAGGAAATAGAAGCGGTGAGAGGCAGAGGTTCTGCTTCATTATAAACGCCACACTGGAACCATCTGGGGAATAGCAAAACGTAGAAACACGGAATGGCAGAGTGGTTTGGGATGGAAGGGACCATCTGGTTCCAGTTCTATGACATAGGCAGCGAAACCTCTCACTAGACCAGGTGGCTCAAAGCCCCTTCCAACCTGGGCTTGGACACGTCTGGAGATGCGGCATCCACAGCTTATCTGGGCAGCCTGTTCCAGTGCCTCGCTATCCTCACAGTGAAGAATTTATTCCTATTATCCAATCTAAACGCACCCTCTCTCAGCTTAAGCCCATTGCTTCTTGTTCTGTTATGAATTGGTCTATATTATATAATCCAGCTATCAGTGGGAAGGTTGTCTGGCATGTTTAGACCCCCACGGCACATCACAATAACTGTGTTTTACAAATAGCTTGTTTTCAGTCTGTCTGTTTTGGGCTGAACCTGAGCAGATCAGTGCAGTAATGTCAGGAGATAGATAACTCATCCAGCTCTGGGGTCTCCAACACGGACCCTTGCCAAGGGTGCAGAGGATGCCACCACACTGATCAAAGGGATGGAGCACCTCTTCTGTGAGGAAAGGCTGGGAGACTTGGGATTTTTCAGCCTAGAAAAGAGAAGGGAAGACCTAATTACTTAGAAAAAGGGAGACCTTTTCTCTTCTTAGAAAAGAGAAGGGGAGACCTAATTACAGCCTTCTGGTACTTGTTGCAAGTCCACAAAAAAGATAGGGAGGGACTTTTTACAAGAGCATGCAGTGGCTTCCAACTGAAAGACAGGAGGATTAGATTAGATATTAGAAATAAATTCTTTACTGTGGGTGTAGTGAGATCCTGGGAGAGGTTGCCCAGAGAAGATGTGGATGTCCCATCCCTGCAAGTGTTCAAGACCAGGCTGGTTAGGGCTCTGAGCAGAAGGGGTCCCTGCCCATGACAGGGGGTTGTAACTGGATTATACCTTCCACACCAAACTGGGATTTAATGTATTTTATGCATTTTGTAGCTATAACTTGCAGTGATTTCTGCTGCACAATGAGAGCCATCAAAATCTGCATTTCTTAATTTCTTGGATGTATCTTATTTTTCCATTTTCTGTTCATGACAATAGCATCATCAAATGGTCAGTTTCTGTTCTGGGTTACCATGCTAGACCCCTAGCAGGAAGTTGGGTTTTTGCAAAACATAAAGCACTGTTTGGGAATTCATAGGATTAAGTATGCTAACCTAAAATTAAAAAGCTAGCTACTGTAAAGAGCAATGAATATTAAGGAAGATATAGGACAGTGCAGATGTGAAATTAAAAAATTATCTTAGGATGCAGAAAACAATTGACAAGTATTGTTCATCCTATGATAAAGTAGTCCCACTCTCTATTGACCAGCAGTTGCTGACCATCCTGTGTCTATCATTGGCAGAATGTTGTCTGGACAGCAGAAGTCCCAGGATTATGAGATTTTAAGACAAGTACTTCACACATGAGAGATCTTGGTCTAAGGAAAAGAATAACTTGTTCTAATATTTGGAAGGAAGACTGTAGAATAGGGTGCACTTCCCAAGTTAGATATGAGCATGAGGAATGGGGGTGTCAAGTTTTAAAGAACAGTGTAAATACAAACTGTTGTGTCAGACATGGCTCTGCAGGCACAAAGGACTGGGGTTCAAACAGGAGAGTTGCTTTATGTCCATTTTTCCATATGGGCAGCCCCATCCAGTGAAAGTACCACTTACACTAAATTCAGTAACAAACAAGGGCTTTGAGGTACTGTTAAAACTTCCTCTCCTTCCAGTTTGGGAAAAGGCTTTCATTCTTGGAACTGAGCAAATATGACTTCTAGCTTGCTTGGGATAAATCCTAGAGATGTCCATGATCACATCTAACTCAGGGAATGTATTCAACAGAAAAAATAACGGAAGTTTAACAGCAAAGATAGAGATATCCAGCTCACTGTAAATCTGTATTTACTAGATTGTTTAGGTTAGATTAATGAATTATATAAGATAAATGTATACAGTACTTAAAGGTTAAAATTTGCTATAAATACATTACCAATTGTTAAATTTTTCTCATGATCACCAGCTTGGGCATCATTTTCATGTTCAGGGGTAAAATGTAAAGATGAGAAACTTGTGTTCCAGTGAGAGAAACAGAGAAACAGAAAGAAAGTCAGTCTGACAAATAACTGAATTGATCAATAGATATGTAGAGTCAGAAAGGTTTAGAAAGAAAATGTCATGGCTCATGACGTAAGTAACCATATTGCACTTGTACCCCGATTTTCATACAGGGAGTGGGCAATTACAGACTTGTAAACTGGACATCTGTATGGGCAGTTAAGTAGGGTTTGTAATAAAGGATGGAATGAGAGGCCATATGGATCAATATGACCCATTTGGGAAGAGTAGCACAGATTACATGAAAGAAAATCCTGTTTTGCAAACCCCTAATGAGTTTTTCAAGGGGTCAGCGAGTATGTAGATAAAAGTGGTCTAAATGATACAATCTATGTGATTTTCCATCAGCTCTTAGAGAAATCCTTAAAATAAATCTTTTAAGGAAATAAAGGAATGGAATGAAGGGAGAAATCCTAGACTGAATAAAGAACTGAATAAAGAACTGAATTCCAGATGTTTGTCCCTGCAGGACAGGGGCAAACATTTAATTCTTGCAAGGGGAGAATTGATCCCAGAAGATTTCAACAGGGAACTAAGCTGAAAATTCTGCCATTTAGTATGTTCATAGATGACCCAGAAAAGAGATCAGATGGTACAATGACTAAATTGGCTTATGAGAAAATTATTTGGCAGGCTAAAGATGAATGCAGTTTGTAGGAAACTGAAGGAGGACCTGAAAAGACTTTAAGATGGATAATGTAAAGCGATGCACATAGCAAGCAAAAATCCCCTAGTTTCACATGAAGATTCATGACCTTTTGACCATTACCATACAGGAGCAAGACCTGAGGATCAGAATAGAAATTTCTTTGAAAACATCAGGTCAGCGCTCAGCAGTGTTCAGAAGTCATGTGGAGAGTTAGGAATTGTCAGAAAGGATTGTGAGAAGAAAACAGAAATTGTCGTGCTACTGCATAAATCTACAGTTTGCCCCAACCTTGAATACTGTGTGCAGTTTTCATTCCCTGCAGTGGATCTGGAAAGGAGACAGAGCGGGGCTGCCAAGATAACTGTAGATATGAATGGCTTCTGTAACAGGAAAACAGGAACAGAGAGAGCCCACTAATGAGACTTATGGCCAGTACTTCAGTGTGTTCACAGAGCCGTGCGTGGTCTGCAGCCTAGACTGTCCTTCAGCACAAAAACCACGGGCCATCAAAGTAAAGCCAAGAAGTGACAACTTCAAAACATGCAAAAAGCAGTGATTTTTGTCACACAAAGTTGATAAGCCCTGTGAGACTATTTGCCAATGGATGTTACAGAGAGAAAATGCTTAGCTGTGTTGAAGGGAAAATGGGACAAATGCTTGGTAGACAGCCAGGGAGATGTAGGTAAACCATTCCTAGCTCAGGAAATCCCATGAACTGAAGGTAGCCCCAGGCCAGGAGGGTAGTCAGGAGAGGTCTCATAGATGCTTCTCCTGTCTTTGCTCTTCAGCATTTACTTATGGTTAGTGCTGAGCACTGGATACTGGCCCAGATGGAGCCTTCATCTGAATCTGGGGGCTTACTGTTATGAGGCCCTCCTTGCTTGGAATGTCAAATGATCTGTGCTGTGAAGGATGCAGACAGATTGCATAATGGTTTTTTACCAAGCAGAAC